>NC_092388.1:25158501-25461531 GCF_030028105.1 Mobula birostris
TATGGAGAGCATTTTGGATGGTTATATTATCGCCTATTATGAAAGCTCCAAGGCGCAGGATCAAAAGGGCGTGCAGAGAGTTGGAGACTCAGACAGCTCCATCACAGGCACAAGTATCCCCACCACTGAGGACACCTTCCAAAGGTGATGCCTCAAAACGATGACACCCATAAATAGAGACCCACACCATCCGGGGCATGCACTCCTCCCATTCTTACCACTCGGGAGGAAGTCAGGAGCCTGAAGATGCACACATAATGTTTTAGGAGCAGTTGTTTCCTCTCTGTTGTCGGATTTTAAAATGGTCCAGGAACCCATGAACACTACCTCACCATTCACCTTTAGTGCCATTCAATTATTTTATTTTTTATTGTAACATCTTGTTTTTTTTATATGTTTTGCACTGTACTACTGACACAAAACAGATTTTATGATGTATGTTGGTGTTAATAAACCTGCTTCTGATTCTGATGTCTAAACACATTGTGAGGGGCAGCTAAACTACCTGGAAACTTTGCACCAAGGTGATTTGATATACCTCTTAAGATAGGATTTTCTCACTCAATCCTATAGAAAGGAAGTCCAGAAAGAAAGAATATGGCAGCTGAATTAAGAAGGTATTTTACATCAATTTTCATTGTGTGGGTGATAAGCAGCATCCCAGATTAACTGTACATCAGGAATTGGAAGGGAGGGGAAGTCTCAGTAAAACCAAAGAAGTACTGAGCAAATTGTTGGAGATACGGGCTGAGAAGAATGTGGATTCTGATGGACTTTAACTACATTTTAAAAGAAGAGGCTAATGAGCAAATTGATGTGTTGCTTTAAAAACGCAAACACGAGGAAATCTGCAGATGCTGGAATTTCAAGCAACACACATAAAAGTTGCTGGTGAACGCAGCAGGCCAGGCAGCATCTCTAGGAAAAGGTACAGTCAACGTTTCGGGCCGAGACCCTTCATCAGGGCTAACTGAAAGAAGAGCTTCAAATCTCTTACTAGCTCTTCTTTCAGTTAGTCCTGACGAAGGGTCTCGGCCCGAAACGTCGACTGTACCTTTTCCTAGAGATGCTGCCTGGCCTGCTGCATTCACCAGCAACTTTTATGTGCGTTGCTTGATGTGTTGATTATAATTTTCCAATATTCTCAAAACGTAGTGAGATTCTATCTGATCGATTGAAAGAACTGATAAAAATAACTTATCTAAAAAGAGAGGGAGAAGAAAAAAACAAGTAAATATAGGTCAATCAGCTTAACATCTGCCACGGGAAAAATGTTAGAAGCTGTTACTAAAACCATTAAAGCAGGACATTTTGAAACATTCAAGGTAATCAGGCAAAGTAAACATGGTTTTGAGGAAAGAAAATCATGTTTGAACAATCTAATGGTGTTTTGTGAAGAAGTAATATATGTGATGTGAATAAATGGGAACTGGTGGATGTACACTCCTTTAATTTTCGGGAGATGCTTGATTATTTGCTAAATCAAAGGTTGCAGAAAATAAAAGCTTGTGGTATAAGAGCTGATATTTTGGCATGGATAGAACATTAGCTGGCTAACAAGAGCAGGAATAAAAAGGTCTTTTTTTCTGATTGGCAAAAGGTAAAGAGTGGTATGTCACAGAGATGCCAAGTCCTCATCACTTTACAACTTATATGAATGACTTGGGTGAAGGCACTGGAGAGTCCTGATAGAGGCAGTCAGAAATATCGATTGTTTATTCCTTTCCTGACTGGTTCCGTTTCTTCAGCATTTTGTGTGTGTTAGATATATGTGAAAGGGTCATTCTTTCAGAATTCACAATTAGAGAGATTCCAGCATCTTCTACATTGTCAAAGCCACATCTCAGCCTAAAACACCGACTATTTATTCACTTCTATAGACGCTGCCTGACCTGCTGATCTTCTGCAGTATTTTGTGTGTGTTGCTTTGGATTTCCAGCATCTGCAGACTTTGTTGTGGTTATTTTTTCTTCCTGTGTGGTTCGTTATTAATTCGATCTAAATCAAATTTAAATAGACTTAATCAATTATTCTAGTAAGAAAGAATAAAAAAGACTTTGAAGAAGGGACATCTCTGCTGCTACTCCACGAATCTATTTTTTTAGTTAACCCTAATAAAATCCCAGCGGATATTAAGGAATTCTTTATTGTCTATCAGCTCTGCTTGTAATTGTAGAGAAGAAGGTTGGCAAATAATGACATTATTAATTGAAGAATAATGAAAGATTCTGTAATTATAGCTTGTAATATTTGTCTACAAAGAAGTATTCTCATGAGAAGAGACTGCATGTGGATATGATGGAAAGGGAATTTGTCAACTGCAATTTTATGCATGGGAGTGGGGAGAGGTGGTTTTGGGTTCTAACATTTTTCATTCATTTTTGGGGGCTTTTCTTCAGTTTTGTGGATGTCTGTGAAGAGTAAGAATTTCAGGTTGCATAATGTATACATTCTCTGATATTAAATCAAACTATTGAACCACTGAAAACAGATACCAGAGGAAAAGAAACCTCCAGGGGCCCAAATATTATTGTTGCTATCACAGCCAAATTGCTAGTATACATTATCTTGAAATTATCAGAAAGTTTAGGATTTAAGTGGATAGGTGATGTGGCACATAATTCACAAAGTCATTATCAGAATTCTTCCAGCCCCTGACTCATCTTGTAGACTTACATAACTCAATTGTCTGATGATAAATTTTGGAAAGTATTCTATTATTCAATCCTATATGATGTCCATTTCAGTTTTTTGAGCTTTACCAAGCTATAGTTATTCCTTAGTAAACAATTTTTGGCTGGAAGGACACTAATTTTCCTGTTGAATTTTATTTCTTTTATTTCAGTAATTCAAATTGTAAATGCCCTGAAAACCCTTGCTGGCCAGCAACACTGGGTGGTCTATATCAATGCACATTATTTTCTGTTCCCAATGTTCAGTGTTATTAAAGTTAATGGAACTGAATTTCAGAGACAAGAGTACATTGTCCTATTCCACACCCATCAACTGATACTGGGCTTTATGGCTGTGGAATTTAAAAATTAAGCATTTTCAATGTTTTAAAATTATTTTTAAACATTTTTTCCACTATATTTCAGGTTTTTTCTCCATCTTATGCAAATATTATGATCTTTAGTTTGAATTTTAGAAAATAGTTAAAATATTAACTAAAAAATGTGCTTTAATCTTCCTAGCTCACTGCCTGATTATTTTTTTTTAACATGAATGGCTGCTTGGTATTGGTGAACATCACAGGTCCTTAAACAGATTTTCAACAGCAATCAGTATTTTAAAAGCCATTGATGTCCGAACACAAAGATCACTTTATTTTTGTGGGCAGCCTATTTCATTGCTTTTCCCCCTTTACTTAAAATCTGTGTGTTTGTGTTTTACTGGAACTATTTGGAAAATCTATGTGATATTTTAGCAATCAGAGATAAGGTCTTATATGCATGAGAGTATTAGAAAGTAAAATCTACTTCAAACATAAAAAGCAGGAATGGAGAGACCAAATCACCATATGGTGTAACATAATTCATGAAATATCTTTGACAAGAGTTACCATAGAAAGCTGTAGTATTATTATTTTTATATAATTTAATTCTGATCAAAGGTAAGAAAAGACTTGTAGAAGTTTGAAATTTAAAACATCAACTCTAATCACAGATATCATTCAACCTGTTGAGTATCTCCAGCATCATCCGTTTTACTTCCTGATTTCCATGATTTTACATCTCTTTTATTGACAGGTTAATCTCTGACAGATAATCTGTCAATTGACAGATAATCTCTTTCAGGATTCAGGACTCTTAAAAACACCCAATTCTTTTTTCATGTTTGCCTGGTTCAAAATAGTTTGTTCATCATTAAATATGAATTGTTTGCCAAGTCTAAACTTCTGATTTGCAAACTGGTCCCTCCTGCCATGCCAGACCTTATTGTCCCTAGCCAGAAAATGAAATGGTGTTTTGCGGTTTCTGAACTGAGCTCTAACCAACAAGCCTTGAAGGAATATAACATTTAGAAAGATTACCAGAACTGTCTGTCCCCTTATATGCTGGTGGATGACCTTTCACTGTTTCATGATTTCCATTTACAGCACAAACTGTACCGTGAAAGTGGAGCTTACGCATTCTTGGTTGAACTATATAGAAATTATTGTCAAAAATGTGAGCCATACAATTGTAATCAAATTTTGAATTATGATCATTTTCTCTTGCACACATCAGAGTAATTGTGTTTCTTCTAAAGTTGTAACCTCCACTGACTGTACACTTATTCTTGTGTTTTAGTAATGAATCACACATTGGCATAAATCACAATTGAAAAATATTTGTGGATCAACTTTTGTCTGGCTTAAATATTTCCTAACTCTTATCCACACAGACTTTCGTAAATTCTGTAAACTTCAAGTGAAAACCAGCATCTTTTTTTTTGCCTCTGACTGAAAATGTAAACAGAATTTTGAAGCCAGCTGCAATAACAGCAGGCAGGATATCTTTAACAACGTGACGATGTAAATCATGTGTTGTAAGGCTGGTGACCTGATTTACATCTCTCCCAACTTTTAGTTGCACTGATTTCAAGACAGTATCAGGAGACACAAGAAATGTACAGGAAATTCACTATCACCTTGAGTGGCTTTAGGGCTGCAATATAACAAGTGATTGTCCAAGACTAGACTTTAATAATTGCTGTTATCAGCACATGTGGAATAGCTAGTATGGGTTTTTGCCATTCATGTTATTGTATTCTGTATTTTGCTGGCCATAATCTCAGCATCCCAGTGTATTAGCTGCTTACTGGGCTATTTTAATAATTTAAGCAGGCTTATTCTAATTGATGGCAGAGACTCCTATGATGAAGTACTCTGTTTGGAGTTGCAACATCAAGATGTTAAAAGTTCAAGCAAATCTGCTAATAGAAAGGTTGTGAGTGGTGGTAAAAATCTTCTGAGGTGTATATATTTCAATGCTAGAAGTATTGCGGGGAAGGCAGTTGAGCTGAGGGCGAGGATTGATACGTGGAATTATGACGTTATAGTAATTAGTGAAACTTGGCTACAGGAGGGGCAGGACTGGCAGCTTAATATTCCAGGGTTCCGATGTTTCAGATGTGATCGAGACAGAGGAATGAAAGGTGGGGGAGTAGCATTGCTTGTTAGGGAAAATATTACAGCAGTGCTCAGGCAGGACAGATTAGAGGGCTTGTCTACTGAGTCCTTATGGGTGGAGCTGAGAAACAGGAAAGGTATGGCCACATTAGAGGGATTGTATTACAGACCACCCAATAGTCAACAAGAATTGGAAGAGCAAATCTGCAGAGAGATAGCAGGCAACTGCAGGAAACATAAAGTTGTGGTGGTAGGAGATTTTAATTTTCCATATATAGATTGAGACCTCCATACTGTTAGGGGTCTAGATGGTTTAGAGTTTGTAAAATGTGTTCAGGAAAGTTTTCTAAATCAATATATAGAGGGACCAACTAGAGGGGATGCAATATTGGATCTCCTGTTAGGAAACGAGTTAGGACAAGTGACGGAAGTTTGTGTAGGGGAGCACTTTGGTTCCAGTGATCATAACACCATTAGTTTCAACTTGATCATGGACAAGGATAGATCTGGTCCTAGGGTTGAGGCTCTGAACTGGAAGAAGGCCAGATTTGAAGAAATGAGAAAGGATCTTAAAAAGCGTGGATTGGGACAGGTTGTTCTCTGGCAAAGATGTGATCGGCAGGTGGGAAGCCTTCAAAGGAGAAATTTTGAAAGTGCAGAGTTTGTATGTTCCTGTCAGGATTAAAGGCAAAGTGAATAGGAATAAGGAACCTTGGTTCTCAAGGGATATTGCAACTCTGATAAAGAAGAAGAGGGAGCTGTATGACATGTATAGGTAACAAGGAGCAAATAAGGTTCTTGAGGAGTACAAGAAGTGCAAGAAAATACTTAAGAAAGAAATCAGGAGGGCTAGAAGAAGACATGAGGTTGCCTTGGCAGTCAAAGTGAAGGATAATCCATAGAGCTTTTACAGGTATATTAAGAGCAAAAGGATTGTAAGGGATAAAATTGGTCCTCTTGAAGATCAGAGTGGTCGGCTATGTGCGGAACCAAAGGAAATGGGGGAGATCTTAAATAGGTTTTTTTACGTCTGTATTTACTAAGGAAACTGGCATGAAGTCTATGGAATTAAGGGAAACAAGTAGTGAGATCATGGAAACTGTACGGATTGAAAAGGAGGAGGTGCTTTCTGCCTTGAGGAAAATTAAAGTGGATAAATCCCCGGGACCTGACAGGATGTTCCTTTGGACCTTGAAGGAGACTAGTGTTGAAATTGCAGGGGCCCTGGCAGAAATATTTAAAATGTCGCTCTCTACGGGTGAGGTGCCGGAGGGTTGGAGAGTGGCTCATGTTGTTCCATTGTTTAAAAAAAGATCGAAAAGTAATCCGGGAAATTATAGGCCGGTGAGTTTAATGTCGGTAGTAGGTAAGTTATTGGAGGGAGTACTAAGAGACAGAATCTATAAGCATTTGGATAGACAGGGACTTATTAGAGAGAGTCAACATGGCTTTGTGCATGATAGGTTATGTTTGACCAATCTATTGGAGTTTTTTGAGGAGGTTACCAGGAAAGTGGATGAAGGGAAGGCAGTGGATATTGTCTACATGGACTTCAGTAAGGCCTTTGACAAGGTCCCGCGTGGGAGGTTAGTTAGGAAAATTCAGTCGCTAGGTATACATGGAGAGGTGATAAATTGGATTAGACATTGGCTCAATAGAAGAAGCCAAAGAGTGGTGGTAGAGAATTGCTTCTCTGAGTGGAGGCCTGTGACTAGTGGTGTGCCACAGGGATCAGTGCTGGGTCCATTGTTATTTGTCATCTATATCAATGATCTGGATGATAATGTGGTAAATTGGATCAGCAAATTTGCGTGATGATACAAAGATTGGAGGTGTAGTAGACAGAGAGGAAGGTTTTCAGAGCCTGCAGAAGGACTTGGACTAGCTGGAAAATTGGGCTGAAAAATGGCAGATGGTGCTTAATGCAGACAAGTGTGAGGTATTGCACTTTGGAAGGACAAACCAAGGTAGAACATACAGGGTTAATGGTAAGGCACTGAGGAGTGCAGTAGAACAGAGGGATCTGGGAATACAGATACAAAATTCCCTAAAAATGGCGTCACAGGTAGATGGGGTCATAAAGAGAGCTTTTGCTGCATTGGCCTTTATTAATCAAAGTATTTAGTATAAGAGCTGGAATGTTATGATGAGGTTGTTTAAGGCATTGGTGAGGCCGAATCTGGAGTATTGTGCTCAGATTTGGTCACCAAATTACAGGAAGGATATAAATAAGGTTGAAAGAGTGCAGAGAAGGTTTACAAGGATGTTGCCGGGACTTGAGAAACTCAGTTACAGAGAAAGGTTGAATAGGTTAGGACTTTATTCCCTGGAGCGTAGAAGAATGAGGGGAGATTTGATAGAGGTATATAAAATTATGATGGGTATAGATAGAGTGAATGCAGGCAGGCTTTTTCCACTGAGGCAAGGGGAGAAAAAAAAACAGAGGACATGAGTTAAGGGTGAAGGGGGAGGAGTTTAAAGGGAACATTAGGGGATGGCTTCTTCACACAGAGAGTGGAGGGAGTGTGGAATGAGCTGCCAGATGAGGTGGTAAATGCTGGTTCTTTTTTAACATTTAAGAATAAATTGGACAGATACATGGATGGGAGGTGTATGGAGGGATATGGTCCGTGTGCAGGTTAGTGGGACTAGGCAGAAAATGGTTCAGCACAGCCAAGAAGGGCCAAAAGGCCTGTTTCTGTGCTGTAGTTTTTCTATGGTTTCTATGGTTTCTAAGACACATCATCAAGCTTAGTTACTTGAAGACTAGAGCCACTGTTTCCTTAAAAGAAATGCTAGTTTTAAGAACGAGGATTAGGATCTTATTTTCTAAATCAGGAACAAACGGTTCTTTTTCTCTGATACTTTAATACTTTTTTTATCAGCACAAAATGATCTCAGTCATGTGCATTTGATGTGTAAATTAAACATTAATTAAAACTCATAACTATATCATGAACAGTGTTTCAAACAATAAATAGAGGCAAAATAGAATGAAGTAAAATTATTCTTACTTCTATGTAATCCAAATGGTAATGTTAACAAAGATAAATTCAGCTTTTTATGGGACAGCCTAAAACCCAATACAGTACTGTTCTTGATGACCTTATCGTTTATTTCATGCCAAGCCAAAAGGGCAAAATGCTGCTGTTTAATATCAATTTAGATGTATAAACGTGGAAGACTTCCCTCTTACCTCTTGGACTGATTGAAATATTTATTCGCCTTTCTCCGATCACCCATTGGATAATAGTTAATGAATTTACTTGAGTACAGATCATTTAAAATGAGATCTAAATAAGTGATGATTTGATATAAGATGGCTTAGTGTAAAACCATTGCTCAGTACAATCTTCAAGCGAATCTTCCAAGAATTAACTTGTTCAGTCAACATCGGAGATAGTAATCCTTTCGGTAAGAATGGGCTTGACTATCTTGACCATGCAATGGATCTCAACTGCTGTCTGAGTTTAGTCCTCGTGAATGGGAAAAACAGGAAAAGAGAAATGGAATAATACTTTTTATTTATAAGGTTGTTATTTATTGACATTATTGCTGATCTGTGACTCACTCCACATATCTTCTTTTCCCATTAATTCAGGAAAACAATGTATATTTATTTATTTAGAGATACAGCGTGGAACAGGCATCCAACAGTGCCACACCACCCAGCAACCCACCTATTTAGCACTAGCCTAATCACAGCATAATTTACAAGAAAGTTATTCTACTAGCCCATTCATCCTTGAACTGTGAAGGGAAAAAAAAAAACTCACACAGTCATGAAGAGACAGTACAACCTTCTCACTCATGGTTCTGGAATTGAACTCTGAACCCTGATGCCCTGAGCAGTCATAACATTGTGCTAACTGCTACTCTACCATGGCACCCTAATCCAGCAAAAAGATTCGAATGTTGGATTCAAAGTTAGCATCTAAAGTGTTTCCTAACTCATTCATTAAAAACTTGCCTCGTTTATTTAGTATCTAAGTCCTGGGTCCCTAACTGTAGGAATAATATTTTGTCTTTTCAAAACTTAAAACAAATCCACTCTTACTCATCTACCTTTCAGAGAATATAATAAAGTTGACATGAACTCTTGTGATTTAATCTTTGGAGTCCTAGTATTGTGCAGTTAAATTTACGGTCCTCCCTTCAAACCCATTACTTAGAGCCATAGAGTTATTGTGGCTCAGAAGAAGGCCATTTCACCCTTTGAGACCTTGCCAGCTTCTTGGTGGAACAACACAGTCAGTGTTACTGTAATTCTAGGTTCTTTCTTCACAGTCATGAAAATTAATTTCACTCAAGTGCCTATCCAATTTAGTCTTCAAAGACCTGTTTGACCCTTTCTTTTGTCCTCCAGTCTTAAAGGTAATTATTTCTGTTTATTAGCAGGTTCTGCAGACACGTTTTTCGTGACATTCCCCATTTTATATATACATACTGTAACTCCTATAAACCCAAAATTATCAAAGCAATTCACAGGCCCACTGTGAAGCAAAAGCTGTTACCAAATTTACAAGAAACACTTGGCTAAGTTTTCAAAAACTTAGTCCGTGCGGAAATGTGAAAGGAGTATTTTTACTAAGATGAGAGGGATAGAGTGGCCAAAAAATTTTGAGTGTATTTCATGGCTTTGGGCTTTAGCATCTGAAGTCAAAGAAGAACATAGAACATAAAAATTTACAGAACATTACAGGCCCTTCGGCCCATACTGTTGTGCCGACCATGTAACCTACCCTAGAACCTGCCTACGATTTCCCTAGTGCACAGCCCTCTATTTTTATAAGCTCCATTTACCTGTCTAAGAGGCTCTTAAAAGACCCTATTTTATCCACTTCCACCACCGCCCCTGGCACTGCATTTCATGCAGCTACCGCTCTCTGTGTGAAAAACTTACCCCTGACGTCTCCTCTATACCTATTTCCAAGCACCATAAAACTATGCCCCCTCGTGTTAGCCATTTCAGTCCTGGGAAAAAGCCTCTGGCTATCCACACGATCAATGCTCCTCATCATATTCTTTATTTGGGGGCCAACGCCCTTAGAGAATTTTAATCTTTATACCATTTCCATAAATTCTTCTTCAAGTTTGAAAACTTCAGGTAAATCTCAGGATTCTGTAACTAGAGAAGTATAGATAATATTGAGACTTATGGAACTATTGCTTGTTGCAGTGACATAGAGAGGGTCATGTCAATTGGTATTTGTAAACAAGAGTGAGAATTTTAAAACCAAAGTATTAATCAGCGAGCACTGGGATGAAAGGAGAGTCAATGACTATATCAGCAGAGCAATATAACAGAAAGTCTGCAAGAGTGTTTAGAAAGGTAATTTCTAGAGATAACAGGTAAAATGGAGAAGGGTAGAGATGCATTTTTGTAACATTATTGTGACACTATTTTACCTTTATTTAATGTCTTTGTTTAACATACTCCCTGAAAGTTCTCAAATGTAGTTTGATACCATGTGCCAGCAGGCAATACTGGGGCAAGTGACTGAAAGACTGGTAAAGCATGCAGGTTTTAAGGGGTATCTGAAAACGCAGAGAGGAAGGTAATGAGGTCAAAAAGCGTGGATGGGAATTTAAATGCTCAGACAGCAACCGACAAGTTCGAAAATGAGCATGCCACTAAAAATGCTGATAAGCAAGAGATCTGATTTGAGAAACACAGAGATTTTGGAGGTTCTCTGGCTAGAGCAGGTTACATAGGGTAGAATATTTCCAATCCCAAGACAGTGTAAACAAGGATAATCATTTTAAAATTGTGGTTTCTAGACCAGGAGTTAGGGTGGTCATTGTATGAGGCTTAGCGCAGAATGAATTTAGGTAATAATACCCTACAGTAATGTACACATGTTTAATTAATAGAGGAAGCTGGTAGACCCCCAGTTGCCTGAGTTGCTTGCCAGTAGCTTGTTGAACCGAAAAATTAGCTACAAAGTTAAAAACATAAGCAACATAATTAACCCTAATTACAAGTCACTCTTAATTAATCCATCCAAATATAGTGAGTTCATTTTTTTATCAGATGGTTGTAATTATAAGATAAGATAAGGTTAGTTTTACTTGTCACATGTACATTGAAACATCGAAACGTGCAATGAAATGCGTTGTTGGAATCAACGGCAAACACACTCAAAGATGTGCTGAGGGCATCCCAAAAGTGCTTCCAACAGCAACATAGCATGCTCCACAAATTGCCAACCCTAACCTGCCTATCTTTGGAAGGTGAGGGAAACCAGAAGACGTGGAGGAAAGCCATGTGGTCATGGAGGGAATGTATAAGTTCCTTGCAGGCAGTGGCTGGATTGAACCCCAGTTGCTAATCAGTGGTGTTGTGCTAGTGTCACATAATTGCTGCTCTACCAGGCCTCCCACATAATAAGGAAAGAAATAATTTTCATTTGCATGGGACTTCTCCTGCTCTCGGCATCTCAAAATACTTCACAGCAGATTAGTATTTTTATAGCTATTACAGAAACAAACATTGCAGTTACCGTGTACCAGCAAACTCCCATAAATAACAATAAGAAGCAATCGAAGAATTTTATTTCGTGAAGTTGGTTGAAAGATGTAAATATTGGATAGAACACAGAATGGTTCTTAAGTAGCAATGTGGGACTTGTTTTCATCTATCTGAGAGGAAAGACGGAATCCTAATCTAATCTGAAAGACAGCCCTACCAGCAGTGTAACATCTTCTCAGTACTATAACAGCACAGATTCCCACACTTGGGAATGGACATGAAGCCAAATCAGAGTTCATTTCATTACTACTGTGTTAAATCAAATTTTTTTCTCAGATTGGGTTTTCTCTAAAGAAAAATAATCCATTTTGAGTTTAATATGCACATTTCACTATTGAATTAATGTGCAGAATCAATTATAGGACTTCTATATTTTTACGATTCACGATTCAAGACTGTTTAATGTCATTTCCTGTACACAAATGAACAAAGAATGAAATAATTGTTTCTCTAGATTTGATCCACACAAAAAAAATCACTAAAGGTAACGATTACAACAATAATAATAATAATATACACACAATAAATATAAATACATAAGATACCTTATATACATAGATTAATTGTATGTCCATAAAGTGACGTTATCTGTACAAAAGGGACAGATAATGAAGCACTGATGAAGTTAATGCCTTGCTGCTCTGGGAAAGTAATTATTTTTGAGTCTGGTGGAGCTGGCACGGATGCTGAATATCTTCCTCCCTGCTGTGAGTGGGACAAACAGTCAATGAGCAGGGTGCATGAGATCTTTCATGATGTTAATGGTCCTTTTCCAGCAGCTTTCTGTTTACACTGTATGCCCTTAATGGCAGGTAAGCTGGTGACAGTGATACTTTGGGAAGTTTTGACTACCCATTGTAGAGCCTTCCTGTCTGTCACAGTACAGTTTCCATACCAATAGGTCTCAATAATTACATTTAATGTCAGGGAAATGTATACAATATTCTATAATCCTGAGATCCTTTTTCATTGCAAACATCCATGAGGACGGAGGGGTGCCCCAAAGAATGAATGACAGTTAAAACATTAGAACCCCAAAGCCTCACTCCCATACACATGCAAGGCAATGGCCCCCCACCACCCCCACCAGCAAAAAAGCATCAGCGCCTTCTACCAAGCACTTAAATGTGCAGCAAAGCATCAATAAAGACACAGACTTGCAGTATCCCAAAAACTATTCATTCACCCGGTAATTCGATATACCACAGGCTCTCTCAGTCTCCCTAATAAGGGAAAAAGAGGTGTCCCTGTTTCACAGTGAGAGGGGAGACATAACAAACTTCTCGCTGATTTATGATGTTAAAAGTCTATTGCGTTACTGTTTCCGAGCTCTGTGCCCAGAGAATTGGCACCAAAAAGGCGCAGCTCTCCGGGCACACAACTCCCGGCAGCTAAACCACTGCCAACAAGCAGTGAGCCAACTTGTTAGGATACTCTCTGCTGCTCATCTGTAGAATAACGTGAGTATGGAGTCCAGCTCTCTTCAGCACCCTCAGAAAATAGAGGTGTTGGTGGGCAGCCTTGACAGTGTAGAATTTGTTCTGCAACCATGAGAAGTTGAATGTGATGAGCACTCCCAGGAGTCTGAAAATGTTTTCAGTTTCCACTGCAGTGCCGCCGATGTAAAGTGGGGCGTGATTGTTGCGAATTCTCCTTTGTCTTAGTGACATGAATCCAGAGGTTGTTTGCCTAGCATTAGGTCTCGAGCTCTTCTCCCTCCACCTCCACTCTGCAGGCTGGCTCACCGTTGCTGCTGATGACCCCACCACTGTCGTGTCATCGGCAAACTTGACGTTGTGATTGCTCAGGTGTTTGCCTGTTCAGTCATACGTGAGCAGAGTGTACCGCAGTGGGCTCAGCACAGACCCCTGGGGTACCCATGTTGATGGTGATGGGGCAGAAGGAGCCGTTGTTCCTCTTGATTATCTAAAGCCTATAGGTTAGGAAATCCAACACCCAGTTGCATAGTGATGTATTTAGACGGAGGAGTAGGATTTTGATCATCAGGGTCTGTAGGACAACAGTGTCGAATGTTGAACAGAAATCCAAAAACAGCATTCTGACATAAGTGTCCTTGTTTTCTAGATGTGTCAGAGCCAGGTACATGACAGACGCTGTGTCACCTGTTGTAGAATGGTTCTGTTGGTCAGCATGTTGGTATATATCCCATGTGGCTGGGATGGAGTTTTTGATATGTGCCACTATCAGCCATTCAAAGAATTTCTTGATGATTGACATCAGTGCCACTGGGCAGTAGTCATTTAAATTCTGATGGTGTGGAGATTTTTTGGTACAGGGGTGATTGCGTTCTTCGGGACAGAAAGGATAAGGATGCTACTAGATCTGGTCATAAGTAGCAAAGCATAACCCATTGTTAATTGCTCATGAAAAGGTAATAATGTCCTGCCTTCTTGAACCACTGCATTCCTTATGTTGAGAAGGGAGTTTATTTATTTATTTATTTTCTTGAGATATAGGGCGCAATAGGCTTTCTGACCCTTCGAGCCATGCCACCCAGCAACCCCTGATTTAACCCTATCCTGATCACAGGACAATATACAATGTCAAATTAACCTACTAACCAGTACGTCTTTGGACTGTGGGAGGAAACCGGACCATCCGGAGAAAACCCATGCATTCATTCCATGGGGAGGACCTACAGACTCCTTACAATTGACATTGGAATTGAACCCTGAACTCTGACACCAGAGCTGTAATAGCGTCACACTGACTAGCATTTAGACCAGTTGTACTCAGGACTTGTAGGGGAGACTGCAGATAGTGATAGTTCCATGGTTTACCTTTGCTTATTTTACTTGGTGCTTGAGGTCTCAGGTTTGGAGGGTGCAGCCTGGATAAGTAATTACAGTGCACTTTGTAGATAATGATTACAGCAGCCATCCTGTGTAGCTGTGGTAGTGGGCACAAACGTTTATGGTTGTTGATGAGGTGCCAATCAAGCAGTTGCTCTATCCTGGGCGATTTCAAGCTTTTTGAAGTGTTTTGGTGCTGTGCTCATTTGGATAAGAGGTAAGTATTCCATCACTCACTTGATTTGTACCTTGGATATGGTAGAAAGATCTTAGGGTTGCGTGAGATGAGTCACTCATTGCAGGTACGCAGTCCCTTTTAGCTATGCTTTGTGCACAGATGATCCAGTTGATTTTCCACTTATAGTGATGCCCAATGCATTGCTGATGTGAGAGTTGGTGATAATAATATCCCTGAATATCAATAATAGATATTATGATTCTTATTTTCTTGGAGATATTCATTGCCTGGCACTTCTGTGGCACAATGCCATTTGGCACTTACGTTTTCAAATGTTTTCAAGGTCTTTGTGCATGTAGAAATGCACTGCTTCATTTGGTGAGGTGTTACAAATGGAATTGAATATTTTGCAAACAGTAAATATCCTAACTTCTTACTTCTTGGTGAAAGAAAGACGAAAACGTTGAGGATGGTTGGGATTTGTTCGCTGAACTGAGGAACTCAGCAGTGTTGTCCTAGGGCTAGAATGATTGACTTCAACAATCACAACCACCTACCTTCAGATAAGTATTGAAGCCATACAGGGGAGTGTTTGATGCCAAGTTTAAATTGATCAATCCTTAGTCATCTCCAGTGAAAACAACGATGAATGATTATGGATATTATTCTTTCTTTTATGCTCTCCATGTCAATAATCAGTGTTTTGCAACCATATTGCCGAGTGAGATGATTACCTTAGGATCTGGGTGGTAATCGAGTGTATTACCATGACAGTATTTATTCGATTACAAGCACCAAGTCACAGAATTGATCCTATACTTGGTCAAACACTACCTCAATGTCAAGGGAAATTATTCTTACTTTACCTTTGAAATTCATCTCTTGATTCATGCTGTGATGAAGCTTGGAGCCAAGTGTTCCTTGCAAGACCTGAGCATTGTCAAGCACTCTCAGTCATCTTGCAGGATTGGATCTTTCCTGCTTTCTGTGAATGTTCATGGGCAATTTTCCACATTGTTGTAGATGCCAGTGGAACAACCATGCTAGAACTGTTCAACAAGTGGAGCAGATAGTTTTGGAGTTCAAATCTTCATGCCACAATGTGGATGTTATCTGATACCCTTAGTCTTTCTTGTCTGATGACACAACGCACCTAGAAAGCCTTTAGTAGGTTTCATAATGACACAGTTGGACTAACGGAGGATCAGTTGGACTAATTCTGTGAATTGGTGCATACCAGTGATAAAATAAAGATATGAAAATGCAATTTCTTCTCAAGTTCTAGTGTAAACACTTCACTCAGCATTATTGATGAACATTTTTGATTATTGAAATGGAGAATGTAAAAGGAGAGTTCATATCCATGGCCATTTATTGTTATTTAAGCTGGAAGCGACTAAGATTTTGTCAATATAATCAGCAAGATCCTCCAGGATAATCACCTTGTGGGAAATTGAAATTCTAAAATTCTAATTCTTGTGAGGAGCCCTGAGAAACGTAAGAACGTAAGAAATAGGAGCAGGAGTAGGCCATCGGGCCTGTCGAGCCTGCTCTGCCATTCAATAAGATCATGGCTGATCTGGCCATGGACTCATCATCTCCACCTACCAGCCCTTTCCCCATAACCCTTAATTCCCCGACTATGCAAAAATCTATCCAATATATCTCCTGAGGGAGCCTCCCCTGCTTCATTAGGCAGAGAATTCCATAGATTCACCACTCTCTGGGAAAAGCAGTTCCTCTTCATCTCCATCCTAAATCTACTCCCCCAAATCTTGAGGCTATGTCCCCTAGTTCAGGTCTCACCTACCAGTTAAACAACTTTCCTGCCTTTATCTGATCTATCCCTTTCATAATTTTATATGTTTCTATAACATCTCCTCTCTTTCTCATTCTACTGAGAAAGAGGCGTGGGCATGGAGAGGAAGCAGGAGATCCATCTGAAGGAATCGCTGAATCCTTGCCTCAGTACACAACAGTGTTTGGCATCTGGGGAGATGTCCTTTCTCTATAATCATCACATGTATTAGTCTCTCAGAAGAGAAAGGCTGTAAAATGTGCTAGACCGAATATTGCAGCCCCAGAGAGAAAGTAAATAAATTGATAGAGAAAATAGATCAAGGGAGCTTCCTTCTTCAGTATACAACCAGATACTCTTGTTCTATTGGTATTGTTCCATCATGATTACATTACCAGACTTGTAACCAGCTAGTTAAGACAAATAATCTGGGACATGAGTTTGAAAGCCATCATCATATCCAGGAAATTCAAATTAATTTGACTTAATAAATAAGGAATATCAAAAGCTTTTATCATTAATGGCAACAGGGCTGTAGCAAGAACTCACCAAGCTCACTTCTGACTGTTCAGGGTGCAAATGTAGATGTTTTACATGACCTTAAAAGTGACACCACGTTCCAGACCATGGTAATCTAGTGGACTTTTAACTTCCTCCTGAAATAGGCTGACAGTTAAGAATAAACTGAGGAGATACAGTGCCCGCATGCTGTGAATGTATAACATGAACCTAGATACAGAGATTCCAAATGACTAGTACATAATGGAAAAAAACCTGGGAAGTTTTTATCCAAAGTTTCAGTTGAAGCTAATAATGAACTAGCAATGCTACACATATCAGCAAAAACATGAAGTTACAGCCATGGTTATTCAGTCTATTTTTAATCCAATACTGTACTTCAGCTAAGAAAAGAATATACTTGAAACATGTATTAATATGACACTCAATGAATTCAATAAAACATCCAGAGTGAATTTTGCTATTGATTGCCAAACTAAATTTGACAAAGATAGAAAATTAAAGGAATGACAGAGCTCGAAATCTGAAATAGAAATGGGAAATGCTGGGAAGAGTAGGTCAGGGTGCGATTGTGGAAAGAGAAAGAAATAATGCCTCAGATCAGAGAGTCTTCATTAAGCTTTGACAATGAGCTACTTACCTACATGTTAGAAGAAATGCCTTGAAAGTTGCTCAAAGAAATAGTGCTCTTGGAGCTCCCGTAAGAGATGTAACATAGAAAAGAGGTTATTTGCAGAGGAAATTCCAGAGCAATGGGTGTAGTCATCTAAGGACAGGGTCAACAATGGTAGAACAAGAAATTCTGGGAATGTGGCAGTTTCAGGAATTTTGAAGATCTGGAAGAGGTGAAAGAGTGGAAATGGCCACAGAGATAGAAGTAAGAGAAAGGAAAACAAGAATGACATTATAACATTTGACTTTTCTTATTATGTTTCTTTAGTACAATCACAATTGAAAGTACAGTTCATAAAAAGTGCCAGAAAATGCAATACCCTTGGTCATTTGGTTTCGATCTGGTGCTACTTTTGTAGCAGAAAATTTTAATTATTTTGTTTCACAAATAGTAGCATCAATGATAATGACCAGAGATCAGGAAGCTGTACAGTTCATCAGCTGTATGACCAAGGTAGCGAGTTAACTGCAGAAAAAGTGAGTCTGCTGACAACTCTCTACACGTGAAAGTCACATAATTTAGCAGTGAGCCAGACGTGAGGGAGCAATCACTGTACCAAGCATTGATCTGTGCTGAGTTAAATACAGTCAGGGAAAGTAATATCTACGTTTGTACTTTAATGTTCTTAACTTACTAAATGCAAATATCAGAGGGAAAAATTGGCCAGGGTTAATGTGGGTCCAAATTACTACCCTTGCACTGTTGCTGGAGATGGTTATTTGTTATAACCTAGTGAGTATATAATCATATACAGAATTCATATCTCCACAATTTTAAAACACTTCCTAATACACTGTGGCCACTTTATTAGGTATACCTGTACTCCTGCACTTTAATGCAAGTATCTATTCAGCCAGTCATGTGGCAGCAACTCACTGCATAAAAGAATGCAGACATAGTCAAGAGGTTCAGTTGTTGTGCAGACCAAACATCAGAATAGGGAAGAAATGTGATCTAAGTGACTTTGACTGGAATGAATGTTGATATCAGACAAGGTGGTTTGAGTATCTCAGGAAACTGCTGTTCTGCTGGGATTTTCACACACAAGTGTTTCGAGTTCATAGAGGATGGTGCAATAAACAAAAAAATTCCAGTGAGTGCCAGTTCTGTGGATGCAAAAGCCTCGTTAATGAGAGAGGTCAGAAGAGAATGGCCAAACCGGTTCAAACTGACAGGAAGGGGACAGTAAATCAAATAATCATATGTTATAACAGTGGTGCACAGAAGAACATTTCTGAACACACATCACATCAAACCTTAAAATGGAAGGGTTACAGCAGTAGAAGACCATGAACGTATATACTGTGGCCATTTTAAGTAGGTACTCAATAAAGTAGCCACAGAGTGTATGTTCATTTGTCATCAATAGATAATATGGAAAATTGTCACAAAGTGTCACATCAATACTTCTCTACTCCACATGACCCCTGAGCATACTTGTGGGGTTAACTTGCAACAAGGGTCCGTAACATATGAGCTTCAAGCACATGTATAAACTTTCTCTTTCTCTGGCATGCTATTACCCTCTGGTAAAGAGGGAAAGGAAGATTGGAAAGTTAGATACATGATAAACTTTGTCACAAAATATGATTCCAAACAATCTCTTGTTCCTAAAGAGTCAACAAAACACTTTACTAATTCCTTAAAATCCTCTGAGTGTGAAACTACAATATAAATCTCCAAAATTTTAATCTGTTTCATTCTTCCACCTTCCATATCTCGAATCAATCTGATATTTTTCAATTTTACAGGTAAGTGTCCTGATATTCTGAAATTTGATAGCGCTGACATTGAAAAGTGAAAGGCAGATTCAGGCAGATTTGGAGTCTGTCAGTTGATAAACATTTTGTTATTCCTGGATGAATTATTGTGCATATCAGATTTGTTACTTTGAGAAATTAGTTCCTGCCACAATACCTTGCAGCACCGAGCTCCAGCATGCTAAGCGTCATTCTTAACCCAGGCAATTGACGTCCTCAATGACTCCATCAGAGATCCTGTAATTAAGATGACCTTTTGGTAACTTGAACCACATGCAGCAAAGAACCACAAGGGGTCTCAGGGGACATGCTTAATGTAGTTAACTCTGACTAAATTCTAATTGCAGAGTGACTTGTGCTCTTTGGAGAATTGTCTTGAAGACAGTTTATTCACTCTGGTTGATAAGGGACCAGGTTCATCAGAAAACAAGGCTGCCAATACCACATGCCCTTAGCCACAAAATAAAATCATGATGTAATTCTTGGATATCTTACTGGGATGACACTCAATATAATATCTATAATTTTGAAGCCAAGAAATAAAATAAAAATGTCATATGATACAATAATGGCAACGTCTAAAGAGACGCTAAGCTACTCAGAATAAAATAGAAGACAGACAAATTTTCCAGTGAAAAATCCCAACCTTCCTTCTGAATTTTCTGTTGACCCTTAAGCAACACTTAAACCTTTTTTTTTCAAAATTATCTTGGATGTAAACCTTATCAAATAATTGAATACCTTATTCAAGGTATTTTCTTGATTACCATCGAGTGGTATTTAAATGTTACACTTATTATTAAGGGTCTGGAGTTATATGTAGGCAATATTGAAAGTGATGGGTGAGTCTAGCAAGACATTAAAGGAAAATGTTAAACTCGTTAGAAATTTACAATTATCTGATAATGTCATAGTCATGTGAATTGGGCGTCTGTTACTTGCAAAAGTTCTTACAGTGTACAAACTTTATAAACATTAAGGTTTTTTCTTAATTTCTACTTCTTTGGAATTTTGGATTCACAGCAAGGCCAGCATTTACTGCCCATCCCTAAATGCCCTTCAGATTTCCTCCATTCTTGGTTCTCAGAAGGTTGGCCGGTGGGTGTTTTAATTATTGTGGATTAAACCCACCTATGTCATGAAACAAGAAAATACTGGAAATACTCATCAGCTTGGGCAGCATTCGTGGAAAGTGAAAACAGAGTTAATATTTCAGGTTGATGATCCTTACTCAGTATGGTTTTCTTGTCTTATCGGCTGCTTGCTGGATGTCCCACAATCTTTCTACCCACAGAACCATTTCCTCCAAGTGGACCACAACCTTCTCATAGGATTCGGAGGCTTGCATGTCTCTATGACCCAGAGAGCTACATTGGCTGGAGTCAAGGCCTTGTGCTTTGGTTCTTGGTAGGATCACCCATGCCAAACAGGTCAAAAAATATGAGCCAGACTAAGAGTGGTCCACCGATCTTCCAGATTTGGGTGTTCAGCTCAGGGCTAACAACTCTGACTGGTCAAAAAATAGTTACAGAAACAGCAATGAAGAATCCTCTATATTGGTATGCATTAGAGAAGAAGGACCTTCATCGCTGTTCTAAACGCCAGCATCATAATGGGCAGCAAGTATGTATCATTTATTCTTTATGTCAAAAGTTTTTGTTGGACTTTGTCTTTCAGCTGCCTGTCTCCCATGAGATGTTATGATGTTTCAGGTCCAAGAATGTCATGTGTTAATTATTGATTGGATTGTGAAATCCTGGTCAATTAAATCAAACTACTCTTGATGTTTTGATTGTGAGTCCTTTTGAAGGTGTTGATTATTGGATGATTTCAGGACAGCCAGGGTATTGCAGGTATTCTATAATTATTGATAGTTGGGAGGCAGGGCTTTTGCGAGGCATTCTGAGTGGAACTTAATTTGTGAGGTATGTGCTGTATTAGGGTAAAATATGCAAATGAATCCTGTGAATATAGAGTGTAATGTCATTTCCATTTTGCAATACGACACAAGCAAAGTGTATTGCTTTTCCTTGCTGTTGGGAAAGAATAAATACATGCACTAGTGTTTAAGCTCTTTCATTCTGTGGGCATAATGGGAACATTCGGCAGAATCCTAAGTCCCATAAGGTACATTGCAGTATGTTGGGGTCCTTTTGCATTGATTTTCTCTGGCACTTTTTTTTCTGCTGCCGTTGCTGTTTAGTCACCCGGTTTAAAAGGATGACAGGCTGAATTAGTCGATGGTCAATCAATCAGTTGTTGGGATCTGTCGTAGTCTAGTGATGTGAATGTTTGTGTGGTCTCCTGTTCCATTGATCATGTGACTTTGAGTGTGCCAGTGTTTGGATTGAGAATGTTTTCATTACAAATCTCTCTGATGTATAGTGTTCCGGTGTTCATTTCCAGAGGGACACAATTGAAAAATAGGAAGGTTATGCTGAAACTGTATAAATATTTAGCTAGACCACATGGAAATGTGAGAGTATATACTCACAAATAATAATGTGCTAATAACCAGAAGTTTTGCTTTAATGAGGTTAGGTAACGAAAAAGGATGTGCGAGGACACCCTGTTCTTCACGAAACCACAGAAGGTGTATGAAACAGAAACATGCTATTTGGTCTACTGTGCCTGTGCTAGATGAGTAAGACACCTTTTCTTATCCTACCCTGCAGTAATAAAACCAGACCTCTACAGATCATAGCTCCTTAAGTCCTCACCAAGATAATTTTTAATTATGATTAAAATTATCATAAATTCTGCTGATTCCTCCCCTTTCAGACACCGAGTTCAAGACCCTTGCTGCCCTCTGCTTGGGGAAGAAAAAAAATCACAATTCCTCATATCAATGAATTTAAATTTATGCTCCTTTTTTTTTGCACGGTGAAATTAATCTTTTCATTCTCTCTCAGCCACTCATAGTTTCTTGAAGTGTTGTTATGTCCTTCATCAATCGCCTCTGTTTTAAAGAAAACAGCCCAACCTTATCCAATCTCGCTCATGGCTACAATTGTCCAGCCCTGACGAGATCCTTGTCACCTTTCCAATGCAATCACACCTTCATTGAAATTTAAAGGACTCTATGTACAATATGCAGTACTTGTTCACTGGCTACATAGATAACTTGGAGGATAGCTTGAGTATTGCATTGTAATTTTAGGCAGTTTGTCAATCATCACATGAACAGTACTGCTTAATTTTGACTAATGCCTTAGACAATGAAGTGCTGTGGGGCTGAGGCCTCCCCCCACGACAGCACAGAATTGTCGTCCACTGAACCAGCATCAGACTGAGAGTTGCGATCAATTTATAGAATTGCTGGAGCAGGTGGAGTGAGGGGGCTTGGTTTCCCCTAGTGAAATCCTGAGAATTAGGTGAATGGGTAGATAAGGGTTAATGGAGCTATGAAGAGACAAGTAGTCAATACAGCGCTCAGCAGAGGATGCATTGCTGGCACAAGCAAGAACAAAGCAAGGGAATGCTGGCTCAAATTAAAACCATGGTTAGTCTGGTTTGGGAGGTATAAATAGAAAAAAATATGCTTTTTTATTTCCTGGGCAGCAGATGGTAGGTGCCTACTATGGATATTACTCACTCAACATGCTGTATATCCTTTTTATGGCATTCTACTGGTTGAGGGGAAACACCTGTTGCCCTAATAAATGACTCCACTAGTCAAACAAATAGTGTTAGGTGTCCAGGGCTCAAAGTCCAAAATATGTCATTATTCTAGATAGATACAGACTTAGAAATTTGAACCTGCATTGTCATTCATTTTTTAAATGGAAATTGTGTTGTCTCCTGTTCCCACCTTCTCCATCCCACCTCTCCCCCATGCCCCACACACTCCTACACCGAGTTCAACATGGTTTTAATAATCTGCAGGTCAAATTGCTTTACCCTAGAAATTTTATCAGGCATTTCTGCCTATTAATCATTCTGTATGTACACTTAATGATGCAATTTGCATGCTGAAGAAACACATTCATGTGGTTCTAAGCTGTGCTTGTTGTTGGGATTTTCACAACAATGTGGCTCCAAAGGACTGCTTTCTTTTGTGGTAGAACTATTTAAAGGAACTTCTTGAGCAGGTCCCCGGTACCAGTCCATTGCTGGAATCCTAACTTAGGTCAGTTTTCTCTAATTTGTTATTCTATTTATTTATCTACTTGTCCATAAGACCACAAGACCATAAGACATAGGAGCAGAATTAGGTCATTCCATCACGGCTGATCCTGGATCCCACTCAACCCCATACACCTGCCTTCTCGTCGTAACGTTTGATGCCCTGACCAATCAGGAAACTACCAATTTTCGCTTTAAATATACTCATAATCTTGGCTTCCACAGCTGTCTGTGGCAGAGCATTCCACAGTTTCACTACTCTTTGTCTAAAAAAAATTCCTCCTTACTTCCGTTCTAAAGGGTCACCCCTCAATTTTGAGGCTGTGTCCTCTAGTTCTGGATGCCCGCACCATAGGAAACATCTTCTCCACATCCACCTTATCAGGTCCTTTCAACATTTGGTGGGTTTCAATTAGATTCTCCCAGCATTTTTCTAAATTCCAGTGAGTACAGGCCCAAAGCTGCCAAATGCACCTCATATGTTAACTCCTTCATTCTCGGAACCATCCTCGTGAACCTCCTCTGGACTCTCTCCAATGACAACATATCCTTTCTGAGATATGGGCCCCAAAAACTGCTGACAATTCGCCAAGTGCGGCCTGACTAGTGTCTTATAAAGCCTCAGCATTATCTTCTTGTTTTTTGTTTTCTACTCCCCCTGAAGTGAATGCCAACATTGCAATTGCCTTCTTTATCACAAACTTAACCTGTAAATTAATCCTTTGGGAATCTTGGGAACTCCTGAGTCCCCCTGCACCTCTGATGTTTCAATTTTCTCCCATTTAGATAATAGTCTGCACTTCTGTTCCTTTTACCAAAATGCATTATCATACATTTCCCAACACTACGTTTCATCTCCCACTTTTTTGACCACTCTTCTAATTTGATTAAGTCCTTCTGCAATCACATTGCTTCCTCAGCACTACCTACCCCTCCATCTATCTTCATATCATCCACAAATTTTGCCATAAAGCCATGAATTCCATTGTCTAAATCACTGACAAACAATGTGAAAAGAAGCGGACCAAATGCTGCCCCCTGAGGAACACCCCTAGTCATTGGCAACCAATCAGAAAAAACTCCCTTTATATCCACTTACTGCCTCCTGCCTGTCAGCCATTCCTCTATCCATTCCAGTATCTTTCCTGTAATGCCATGGGATTTTATCTTGTTAGGTAGCCTCATGTATGGCACCTTATCAAATGCCTTCTGAAAATCCAAGTAAATGACATGTCCTTTGTCCACACTGCTTGTTAACTCCTCAAAGAACTCTAACAGAATGATCAGGCAAGATTTTCCTTAACAGAAACGATGTTGACTTTGACTTATTTTATCATTAGTCCCAGAGTACCCTGAAACCTCATCTTTAATAATAAACTCCTACACTTTCCCAACTAGGAGTTGTCAAGAATCACCTTGTGTTTCTTCGTCCCCCGCCCCCCCCCCCCCCAGCTTCTAACTCGGACTCTTCATCTTGTTTTCTCCACTCCTGATGAGGGGTCTCGGCCAGAAACCTCAACTATACTCTTTTTCATAGATGCTCCCTGGCCTGCTGATTTCCCTTAGCATTTTAAGTGTGTTGCTTAGATTTCCAGCATCTGCCGATTACCTCTGGTTTGTGTAAAGATCATGTTTATTCTCATTCAACCGTATACATGTATACTGCCAAATGAAAGAGTACTTATAACTCACACAAAACACATAGAGTAATGCTACCACAAATAAATTAAGAAATAATAAAATAATTCAAGAAGATTGACATTTAACATAAGGTCCATTTGTGACACTAGTTAAAAAGTAAATGAACCAGAAAGAGTGCAATGCAGTAGGGAGATGGGATTTATTGTGATCCATAACCAGCTGTTTGAAGTACTTCATTATTGTCGAGGTCCCCAATGTGCACAGTGGTTGAGAGGGCATCACTCATGTTTGGCTGGGCCATATCCACTACTTTTTATATGTTTTTCCAATCAAGGGGATTGGTGTTTTCACACCAGGCTATGATGCAACCAGTCCATATACTCTCCACTACACATTGATATGGAGTGTTGTCGCAGGAGAGCAGGGACCCCTACCACCCAGGTCACGGTCTCTTCTTGTTGCTGTCATCAAAAAGAAGGTGCAGGAGCCTCAGGAATCTTACCACCAGGTTCAGGATCAGTTAATATTCCTCAGCCATCAGGTGTTTGAACCAATGGGGATAATTTCACTTAACTTCACTTGCCCCATCACTGAACTGCTCCTATGGACTGAATTTCAAGGACTCTTCATTCCAGGTTCTTGATATTATTTATTTATTTGTTTGTTTGTTTATCTATTATTTTGCATTTGCACAGTTTGTTGTCTTTTGCAGATTGGTAGTTTTGCTGGTTTTGTTTATTTTACCATAGATCTTGGACTTACTGAGTAAAAGGCATCCGTTAGTCTTGCGAGACCATGGATCTGCGCCTGGAAAGTTTTCACTCTCCAGGGTGCAGGCCTGGGCAAGGTTGTATGGAAGACCAGCAGTTGCCCATGCTGCAAGTCTCCCCTCTCCACGACACCAATGTTGTCCAAGGGAAGGGCATTAGGACCCATACAGCTTGGCATCAGTGCCGTCGCAGAGCAATGTGTGATTAAGTGCCTTGCTCAAGGACACAACTCGTTCCCTCGGCTGGGGCTCAAACTCAGGACCTTCAGGTAGCTAGTCCAATGCCTTAACCACTTGGCCACGTGCTCACACATTCACTGAGCATGCCCGCAAGAATCTCAGGGTTGTATATGGTGATATATGGTGATATATATGTGTGCACTTTCATGATAAATTTCCTTTGAAATTTGAACATGCTGATAGAATTTAGGAAGGACTGTTTTTAAGTTAACATGATTGAAGTAGCCAGCAACAATAAAGAAATCTTTGGTGTCAATGGCTTGGTGGCCACTGATGGTGCCACAGAGCTCACACAGTGCTTCCACAACATTAATACGGCTGGGGGATGTTTACAACCACAATCACAGTGAATAGTAGGGCCTGCACTCTGCCAGAGGTGAACAGTGGGTCTTCACTACCAGAGCATTCACACACTCATTCTTATTAATGTAGTTACACCGTCCCCCATCGAAGGTCTTACCAGAGGTTATGGGATTTCTGTCCACCTGAAAAGATATAAAACCATCAAGCTGGATTGCTGCTTCAGGGCTGGTATCCTGCAGCCATACTTCCATTCTTTCATCTCATGCTAATTCAGATGCAGATTAACTAGTTTATTTTCTAGCAGTTGAGTGTTTGAAAGCAGAATCAATGAGAGAACCAGCCTGGAGAGTTTCGCCTTCAGTTTCACACGAATACCAGAATGTTTACCACATTTTTCTTCACACACCACTCCCAATGCCTTCTTCCCTGGGTGGTTGTTGCAGGAGAAAACACAGTACACAACAAGCCAAGCCTATGCTGTGCAGTTCCTCTGCTATCCAGCAATTCACTAGTTAGGTAGGTTTGTGGTACTTGTTCTTAATATCCCGCAGTATCTTGCGATCATAAGAAATATGTGTAACATGCTGTAAGGTTTCACTACTAATGTAATGGCTTCTCTGTAATGTTCCACTGCTAAGGTAATGGTTTCTCTGTAGTAGTAATGTTTGAGTTATGACTAGAGATAACGGGGCATGTTAGCCAATGAGCAGGATTTTGTTCTTTCTTGTGTGTCTGGGAGCCAGGAATTCACGGCTTTTTTGCCAGGGAGAGATGAGGAGAGAAGACGCGAATGGAGAGAGTTGGTAGACCGCCGGACGGAGTGGACTTGGAGCGAGGGTCTGAAGGTCAGCGACGACCGGTGGAGGTCGATGGTGGGCCAACGGCCTTATCAATGAGCTCCAACATTGCGCATTAGACTTTTTCATAAGAATGGGCCTTTTTTCTTTTTTGTTTTCTTTACTAACCACATAGTCAAATTAAGAATTATAAATCTCAATCATTTAATCACATATTGTGCACTGTTTGTTATTTCATGGTACTGCTTTGTAACAGGGGACATATCATGCAGCATCCACCCAAACGAGATTTCTTAAGTTTGGCTGGGCCGGGGGCGCTATCATCCCCTATATTAAGCCACTAGCCGAACCGAGAATTACACATGTAAAGGATGAACAATGACACCATAAACTGCTGCTGTGTACAGTTTTAGTCCCCTAATCTGGAGTATTGTGTGCAGTTTTGGTCCCCTAATCTGAGGAAAGACATCCTTGCCATAGAGGGAGTACAAAGAAGGTTCACCAGATTGATTCCTGGGATGGCAGGACTTTCATATGAAGAAAGACTGGATGAACTGGGCTTGTACTCGTTGGAATTTAGAAGATTGAGGGGGGATCTGATTGAAACGTATAAAATCCTAAAGGGATTGGACAGGCTAGATGCAGGAAGATTGTTCCCGATGTTGGGGAAGTCCAGAGCGAGGGGTCACGGTTTGAGGATAGAGGGGAAGCCTTTTAGGACCGAGATTAGGAAAAACTTCTTCACTCAGAGAGTGGTGAATCTGTGGAATTCTCTGCCACAGGAAGCAGTTGAGGCCAGTACATTGGCTATACTTAAGAGGGAGTTAGATATGGCCCTTGTGGCTACGGGGATCAGGAGGTATGGAGGGAAGGCTGGGGCGGGGTTCTGAGTTGGATGATCAGCCATGATCATAATAAATGGCGGGTTAGGCTCAAAGGGCCGAATGGCCTACTCCTGCACCTATTTTCTATGTTTCTATGTTTCTATGTTAAATGGGTGTGCAGTCATCTTGTCTAGCGTCTGTTTTGTCACCCGCCCCCACCACAATCCCTTTGTGAAGCAGATTGAAAGAGGGAGAGCAGGGGAACAGTTCGGAGGAAAGGATTCTGAGGGGGACTAATAAGGAGTCAGGAGACAAAGAGGACATTGAAGGAGAACATCTGGGATTGAGGATGAGAGAGATAGAGGGAAGGGTTTGTGGAGAAGTAAAGAGGGGGAAGAACATAGAACATAGAACAGTATAGCACAGGAACAGGCCTTTTGGCCCACAGTGTTGTGCCGCACTGGTAAAACAACAAATCAAAGACACTCAAACACTAATTCTTTCTACCTACACAATGTTCATATCGCTACATCTTCCTTACATTCATGTGCCTACCTAAACATCTCTTAATAGCTTCTAAAGTATTTACCTCTACTACCATACCAAGAAGTGCATTCCTGGCATCCATGACTCCCTGTGTAAAAAAATCTTGAACCTACCCCCTGTCATCTTCATTGCATACCCTCCAGTATTAGACATTTCAACCCTGGAATTAGATAATCCCTGTCTACTTTATGCCTCTCATAATCTTCTAAACCTCTATCAAATCTCTACTCAGCCTCCTCCGCTCTAGCAAAACAGCTCAAGTTTGTCCAAACTCTCATGATAGCACATGCCTTCTAAACCAGGCAGCATCCTGGTAAGCCTCACCTGCACCCTCTCCAATGTCTCAACATCCTTCCTATAGTGGGGCAACCAGAAATGTATGCGGTAATCCAGATGTGGCCTAATCAGAGATACTGAACAAGGCCCCAGTAATCTTGTCTCGTGCTTCCTTCAATAATCTGGGGTAAATGTCATCAGGCCCTGGGGACTTATCCACCTTAATACTCATTAGAAGGCCCAACACTTCCTGCTCCTTGAAGTCTAAATGCCCTAACGTATTTGTACACTCAGCACTGACCTCCTGGTACTCCATATCCTTTTCCTTGGTAAATACTGAAGCAAAGTACTCATTAAGTACCGCACTCACGTTCTCCACATCCAAGCAAATGTTTCACCCTTTGTTCTCATCTTCTCCCTAATTATCATTTGCTCTTGATATTTGTATAGAATGCCTTAGGATTCACCTTAATCCTACTTGCCAGGAACATTTCATGACCCCTCCTGGCTTTCTTAATTACCTTCTTTAGTTCTTTTTTGACTTCTTTACACTCCTAATGTGCTTTGTTTGACCCTAACTTCCGAAGCTTCATATACTTTTCCTTTTCCTTCTTGACTAAATTTTTCACCTCTCTGAACATCCAGGGTTCTCCTATCTTTCTATCCCCATCCTTTCTTCTAACAGGAATATATCTTCCCTGTACTCAGTACAAGTGATCTTTAAACACCCTCCACATTTCAGACGTAAACTTACCAAGAACATGTGTAATTTGCCCTCGTAATTTGCACTACTCCAATTTGAAACTCTCCTGCAAGGACCATATCTATCCCTATCTATAGCTATCCTGAAAGTTAAGGAGTTGGGGTTACTGTCCCCTAACTGCTCACCCACTGAAAAGTCAGTCACCTGGTCAGGATCATTACCCAACACTAGGTCCAGTACAGCCCCTCCTTTCATTGGACCATCCGCATATTGATTTATGAGATCTTCCAGCATACATTTAACAAATTCTTCCCCATCTACACTCTTTGTCCTAAGAAGGTCCCAGTAAGGGCTGAGGTGGCCTGTTTCCGTGCTGTAATTGTTATATGGTTATATGGTTATAAAGGGTATGGGGTGTATGGGGTGTCGGACAGGGATAGTACCTCTGGTGGGGGAACATGTCGCATCCTTTTCAAGGCGGTTTGTCCACCTTTGGTCCCCACCTGGCACTCAGCTCTCACCTGTGGCTCCCCGCAGCTGTCTGCATGCGACTGCGGCCACACCCTGGACAACGGCTTCAACAAGCCAGCTAAACCAGGTGAGGGTAGCTGATGGGTCTCAAATCCTCAGTGAGATAGGGAGATGTATATCACAGCATGTGAAGACAGACTCCGGCAGATTGAGTGGAGGAGACCAATGGAAAGTCAAGAAGGCGGTCTCTGAAAGTGTCGTGGAACGTGTAGAGTAGGACAAGACACAGAAGACGTCCTGGTCATCTACTGCGCCTAGTCCCATCTCCAGCCGTCTCGACTCTGTCTTGCAACTGAATCCAGATGGGAATTGGAAAGAGAGAGTGAGGCTGACGCTGCGCAACTCTCCCTCACTTAAATCCAAATCACGTGCTAGTCTCTCTACACCATCAATGGTGTCGAGGTCTTCACTGATGATGACGATGGACGAACATGGAGAGGTTATCTGTGCTTGAGGCTATCTCTTTGTGTGCTTGTGCCTGTTTAACTATGTATCTATGTTTTAAATAATTAAATTAGCTTTATTTGTCACAAGTACATCTAAACATATAGTGAAATGCATTGTTTGAAACAATGACTGATGCTGACTGATGATTGTGTTGGGGGCAAGCCACATGTGTCACCATATTTCAGGGGCCAACATAGCATGTCATAACTTACTCACCTAATTTTAAAATGGGGGAGAAAATCAGGCACCCAGGGAAACTCATGCAGTCATTGGGAGAACATACAAACTCCTTACAGACAGTAGCAGGATTTGAACACCAATCACTGGCACTGTAAACACTGTAAAGCATTTCACTCTCCATTCCACCACCATGTTGCCATCATGTTGCCAGAGATGCATGAACACATTAGTCTACTTACGTATCAATGTTAATATCCAGGTAGAAGAGTCTTATTTCCACTTATCTTTTAGAAACTTCCCACTTGCTCTAACCTTCATGCTAGTGTGGTAGTTGCTGTTCACTCTGTGATCTCCATCAGCCTAGCCCTGAACATTGGCAGCCACAGAAGTGCTGATCTAAGCAAATTAGTGCTGAAGATCTCAAAGAACCCATGTAGTCCCACTGTCAACCTGATGACCCCCAACCAACATGAGCCATGGATATTCGCAGCTTGTGGTCGGCCCTGAAGTCCACCATAATTAACACCTATGAAGAGATTCTTGGCTTCTCTCCCAGAAAATAGCAGGACAGGTTGGATGAAGATGACCAACAGATCAAGAAGTTAATTAGCTGCAAACACGTGCTATCGATTAGAAACTTTACTCTGCCTCAGTGAAAAAGAAACAGCTCTACAGGCACTTGAAGGCTGAGGTCATAGACTTTTCTGTAGGCAACAAGCCGCTCGGCCCAAGTGGTTCATGCCAACCATGGTTCCCATATAATCTAATCCTATTTGAAATGATCAGAGGTATACAGGCTGTGCTAGGCCTGTATCCTTTGAACTCTTTCTTAACCATGTAACTGTCCCTTTTAAAAGTTGTCAATCTACTGTACCTGCCTCAGTCCCTTTCTCTGGCTGCTTATTCCAATCAAAGGGGACCCTTTGGGTCAAGGATTCCCAACCTGGGTTCAATGGACCCCTTGGTTAATGGTAGGGGTTGTTGTCATTCGTTTTTCCACTTCGTGGTGCATTGGGCGGCATTTATTTTCCCCGTTTCCTTAGCATTTGTCTTTTTTTTTTAATGAGGTCAAGTTGCTAGCTCGACACTCAAACCAGCACGGATGGAAAAAGTGTAAAGGGCCAGCCGGATTCAAACCCAGGACCATTTGCCTCGAAATCCAGTGCTGATGCCACTACAACACCAGCCAGCTAATGGTAGGGGTCCATGACCTATGAGAGGTTGGGAACCCCTGCTGTGGGTGAATAAGTTGTCTCTCAAGTTCTTAGTATATTTCAGCCATCTCACCTTAAGCGTACGCCCCCTAGTTTTTGATTCCCCTACCCTGGAGAAGAGGCTGTGTGCATTGACTGTTCCTATTCCCCTCATGATTTGCAGGCCTCTGTAAGATCGATCCGCATTCTCCTATATTCCAGTGTTCTTTCTTGTAAAAGTTGTGTAATAAGTAATGTTCAATTTATGTTTTCCTTCTGGATGCTGTTATATGATGTGATGTTGCAAAAAAGGTTTTCACTGCGCCTGTGAATACATGTACTTATGCCTACCATAATAAAATCAACAATGATTTTGAAGAGAAATCACATGTTTGTACCAATATCATATGATCTCTTAAAATTAATGGGATATGAGCATGTATTTGTTATAGCACTGGGCTAATAACCCAGAGAAGAGAAGTTCAAATCCCACATGGAATACAGAAAAAACTAATATTTTTCTTTTAAAATGACAATGGTATTTGGATTACTATAGCCTGCCATATTAGCTTAATATTTAGACTATTTATTTTTTAAGTTATGCATTTAGAGGTACAGTGTGGAACAGGTTCTTGCAGCCCTTTGAGCCACACTGCCCAGCAACCCACAAACAACTTCGATTTAATGCAAACCCAATCACTGGACAATTTACAATGACTAATTAGCTTACCTGGTGCATCTTTGGACTGTGGGTAGAAACCGGAGGTCCCAGAGAAAAACCCTACATATTTCACAGTGAGGACATACAGGAACTCCTTACAGAGGATGCCAAGATTGAAATCCGAACTCTGACGCCCAGAGCTGTAATAGCATTGGGCTAACTACTACGCTACTGCTTCATTGATTGACTATTACCAGTTCTCTGAAATGGCCCAACAAACTATTTGGTTGTATCTCAAAACAATTGAAGATTTGCATGATCTCTGAAGCGGGAAATAACGATGAGAAATGCTTATGTTTGCTTGTTACATCACAACAGAGCACTGAAACAGGCTGAGCCAAATGGTCCTTGCAGGAGCCACCTGCCACCATTTTTCATTTATCACACCAAGATATTATTCTCTTCTTTTCTCCCTCATGACTTTTTTCATATTTTTATAAAGTCATCTGCACTGTTCCCCTCTACGTTAGCAGTTTCATATTCAAATCACCTCGTGGGTGTTCAGATACTTTTCAAATACAGCATAAGATATATTCCCATCTTATGTTTATGTCCCTTTGACCTATCCAACAAGCAACTAGATAAATCTTCATTATATTTACCAGATCAAACCTTTCTAAAGACCTCCATTAGATCACTCTTCAGCCTTCACTTTTCTAGAAAAAAAAATCTTGCCCAATCAATCCTTCCAGATAGGTATGCCTTACTATTTTGTTCTCTTTACCTCAGAATTCTTCTCTCTTTAGCTCTATTTATATTTTTGTGTTGGCGCGTGGCCAGGTGGTTAAGGTGTCGGACTAGTGATCTGAAGGTCGCTAGTTCAAGCCTCAACTTAGGCAGCATGTTGTGTCCTTGAGCAAGGCACTTAACCACACATTGCTCTGCGACGACACCAGTGCCAAGCTGTATCGGCCCTAGTGCCCTCCCCTTGGACAACATCGGTGGTGTGGAGAGGGGAGACTTGCAGCATGGGCAACTGCCGGTCTTCCATACAACCTTGCCCAGGCCTGTGCCCTGGAAACCGTCCAGGTGCAAATCCATGGTCTCACAAGACTAATGGATGCCTATATTAATTTTATTGTAACTTACAGTATTTTTTTAATGGATTGCACTGTATTGCTGCTGCAAAACAACAAACTTTATGACAATAAACCTGATTCTGATAACCTCTCTGTTCTGGTCTTCATAATTGTTTTATGTGCCGGCTTTGCTCCAAAACTGTTTAATCTGAAATATCTTTGGAGCAGAACTGGAAGTCTTCCCCTCCAGCACAGGCTCAAGGCACTCCCATTTTAAGTACCAAATGGGTGATTCTAACAGGAAGTAATTTCTTCAAGGGATCATAAACTTATAAAATGTACAGAGAGATTTGTCATACCTTTTCTTATCCTTGAAAGACCAGTCATATTTATCACCACAAATCTGCTAACTGTGATTTCCTCATTCTCGATTTCTTGCTCAAATCCCTTTGAAAACTACTTGCGTTGTCATTTTCTGTCATTACTTCAAGTAAGTTGTTTCCATTAAATCCTGGAGGCAATGCATCGCTCCACATCTAATTCCCGAGATATTTTGCGAGTGATTTAAAATCTGTGACCTGTTGTTATCAACCAGTGTGAGGGCACCTTTTGGAAGAAAATATGGACATTGGCATTGATATATAATAAGTTGTCTTCTGGATGAGATGATAAACTGGGGCAGTGTCATATCTCTCAAACTGGGATAATCAATCCCATGAAAATATGTTGGTTATGTAATTTTTCCTACTGTTTCAGAATACAATTTATTCCTCAATAACCATATAACCATATAACAAGTACAGCACGGAAACAGGCCATCTCGGCCCTTCTAGTCCGTACTGAACTCTTACTCTCACCTAGTCCCACCGACCTGCACTCAGCCCATAACCCTCCATTCCTTTCCTGCCCATATATCTATCCAATTTAACTTTAAATCAAAATTTTCAGAAGAAAATTGAAATTATGTAGTCAATATCTAAGATGTTGCTTCTAAAAACTTATATTGTGCAAATTGTTAGTTGCATTCCTGTCAAAGCAATCACAATACTTTAAAATTTAGCCTATTAGTTACAAATTCAGGTTTTTCCTGAATGTAGAAGTGATATCAAAATAAACAAGGGAATTGCAATGGTGGAGAAAATGGACTTTATAGCTTAATTATCATTTTACTTAAATCACAAACACATAATATTTGGTGCATGGCTGAATAATCAAATCTGAACAACAAAGGACTGGAACATGATAACAAAAGTAAGGCTTCTCTTCAATGAGATACTGAATGTGGTTACAACAACTGGCAAATTATTGTTTTGCAAAGAAAAATACTGGATTCTTATAAAAAAGAAAGGGAGCCCATTTATTTTCATACATTTTTCTTGGCATATAGTCTTACTGCATTTTGAAAATGTTAGATATGATTTTAGATGGACGTCAAACTTCAGCTGGAGTCTCAGCTGTGTATGTAAGTCGGAAAAAAAAATGAGTGTAAAGGCCACTGATGATTCTGCCACATTTAGATAGGCTTACGCAATGTTGGTAAAAGTCAATCATGTAAAATTAATGCAGATTGATAACCAATATGCCAACTCTGGAGCTTGTGAACTGCAATATATATATGAGATGCCAAGTTTATAAGATTGAAAAGGAAAAAGGTTTTACACAAAGTGAGACATAATTTAAAAAATGTATACATTTTTTTTCACATCTTTACAATAGTGAAAAGGCATCAATGTAAAAAAATGTGTGTGACCAGAGAAGTATAAAACCAGACTATCATGGCTATCTTCATAAAAGAATGTGTATATGCTGTCATTGAGAATGCATAGGTGTGGAACTGACTGTGAGTCTCATTGAATTAAAGGTCAAATGTTATGCGGTGAATATAAAAAAGGACATATTCCTACTGAAGCTTTAATTATCAAACCTTTCCAAAAAATGCACAAAAAAGGCATTTTACTTGTGTAGTCTGTAGTTCTGAAATTCAGGATAAATATTAAGTAAATTGTGAATATTGAGGTAAACAAATTTCTAAATAAAATGCTCCTTATTGAAAGTCACAAACTGGCTAGAGATCCAAAAGACCAATAGGGAATGTGAAATTTGAATCCCTTCCAAATATTATAAGAATTTTAGCATAATTTAACAGGTGGTTGTGCCTAAGAGTGTCAGATGGCATTTGCAACAAGGGAATCTTTTGATTCTCATGCCATCTGCCTAATGTTCAAAGAAAGAACAGCCATTTCCGTGAAAATCTGTGCTAAACGTCTGCCAGAGTAAACACCAGATAAACGATGGACTTCATTTCAGCAAATGGTCTGTTACACCAGAATTCTGAAATGAATGCCAATTCATTTTCCAGGCTATGCAAAATGACTTTCAGAAAGCTATTGTCTTAAACAAAGATATCAATTTTAGCTGTGACTCACTGTTGACTTAAAGTTAGAAGATGAAGGGTTCAAATCCCCCTCTAGAGTATTGAGCTCAAAATCTAGAATGGTACTTCATTGCAAACAGTGAGAACGATGCTGTTTTTTGGATGAGGTTATTCTCAAGTGTACATGAAAGATCCCATGACAGGACAGTTCTCCCTAGTGCCCTACCCAATATTTATCAATTACGCAAAAACATTAAAAACAGATTATCTGGCCATTGGAATATTATTGTTCAGAGAATTGATTTTTGCACTAATTAGCTGCTGTATTTCTTGCATGCCAGTGGTGGAATACTGAAAGATAAAGAAAAAGATTAGCTTTATTTATCATAAGTGAATTGAAACATCACAAAATGCAGTGAAATGCATCATTTGCATCAACAAAAAGCACAGTGCAGGAATGTGCTGGGGACAGCCCGCAAACGACACCATGTTTCCAACACCAACATAGTGTGCCCATAAATGTACGGAATTAATTGTATTACTAGATTGTTCCAATATTGTTGAAGGTACAATGCAAATATAACTAATATTTTCATTAAGCCTATTGTATGAAACTGCAAGCTTGATGCGTGTGAGGAATGAAATACAATCCATAAACTTTGTGACTTAAGTAACAGTTATTGGGACTTACAACTGATCTACAGCTTCAGACAATATGGCAATGGCTGCATAGCATATTGAACTTATGCAATTCTATGCTGTTGGAAATTACTACTGTGCACTCAGCATTACTTACCAGTTATGACATTTGACTCCTTCGGAGATACGTGAGTGCAAATGCAAAGGAAAATCAGGATGACAGAGAAGTATACAGTGTCTTCATTGGTTGGCTGCTGAGTCACTGTGCTTCTGAATATCCTTTACTCCTCTCACCTATGATCAGCGTTCCATCTTTCCTGACTGTTCCTGAACATGAATGTATGAAGAACTGGAGACAGCAGTAGGTGTGTTATTTTCAGAGAGTAATAACAGTAGTTGACCATTCAACATTTTTAATTTGGCACCCCTTCTTTCTCAATGGCACTCCACATACTGAAAATTCATGAAGCAAAGAGGAAGGTTGCAGCAGGCTTCCCTGTTTTCTTTTTAATTTAAACTCTGTCCAGCCAAAGCATCTTCAAAATCACTTTGACATCCTCAATAGCTCAGCCATATCTGGGATACATTGGTATACTTACAGAACATGCTTGACATATTCAGCAAGATAAATTGAATTTGTTAACATTTCTGGTCAGTGACATTTTAAAAAGTTAGATCTAGCAGAGGAACAATTGCTATTATATCTAAATGAGCGTAGTGTATTCACCAAGGGGTTACTCATTGTGTGGAATCGGAATGCTGTAGATATTTTCTATCCTGCCTGACCATGCTCTCTATTGAACGTAAAGAAGAAGAGTCCAAAACTGGAATTCCATCCATCTCACCAGTTTTCCACCAGGTCTACCAGTTGGATCAAGCTATATTGAAGATTGGGGTTCACATGAAGTTCTAAGCACTTTGCCTTGAATTGGTATAGTCATCCAGCACATCACCAAGTCTAGCTTTTCCAAGCTACCTCTAAAAATGAGAACCATTGAAATAAACGAACCAGGAAGACCACTATTCACCACTGGTGAATACTTCCAGCAGGCTAATCATGGTCCTTTCCCTAGATGTCAGAACTTTGTCCCAAAACAGACTGCACAATGTAGCATTACACAACATAAAGTAGTGGAAAATAAATGGAGTCTTACCACATGTTCATATTCATGAAAGAACCTTGATGGAGTAAGTAAAGGAAAAGCTACTGCTGCCAACCAGAGGACACAAATTTTTAATGTATATCAAATATCCAAAAATACTAATACAAAAGGAAATTCAAATGTTTGCTACACTTGATTGAAAGCAATATACCCAATCCTTCCTTTTCAGAGGGCTGTTTTTTCAAAGAGTCACTCATGTCCAGTTGGGCAAAATTTTTCATAACATTCAGTGATATCACAATTCTTTATAATTAAAACCACCATCAATAAATCAATGCTAAGGGGCAAAAATAAACATCACATTTATCATCTTATTAAACAGTACATATTCTTGCAAGGAAATGCACCTGTGATTTGATTGGCATCAGTAAAAGAAACATATTGCATATTTAATGAATCATTACAAGAATGGGACCGAAAGAAGCAATTGTATTTATTGTGTCTTCACCAACTAACATATATATAGTACTTTAAGAATTGGAAGCAACTGTAAAAAGTTTTATGCAAAAGAATTAAACTGTTCAGACATTTAAATAATTTTATAACAAACCTATCAGCTATGAGGTTAAAATAATTTTGATTACAAAAGATTTAATATTTTGATTAAAATTCCTTGTGTTAACAAGACTCTGCATTCTTGTTTTTCCAGTGATTATTTCACAATGCCATAGATTTTCCATTTAAATGTAAGGTAAATGTGCTGTATTAATAAATATTCTGAACACATATCTCCATATTCAAAATGTCCTGCTAAATATATACAGATAAAACACAGTCAGGTACTGATGCCTCATTAAGTAGTGAATGATAAGCCTTTTATCTAATGAAATCACATTCTAATCATATCCATGCATCAATGAGAAATAATGCTGTTCTAGTTCAGGCATAAATCAGAAGTCTTAAACAGACCCATTAGTGCCTTCTGAGGAAATGAACGGATTCATCAGTATTTCCAAACCCTTGCAGCCCGAAGGAATGAATGCGATGGAATTAAGCATTGCAAAATCCACGTTACATTGTAAAATAATTATTTGTAGAACTAGGTTTATAACAGTGCACAGTACAAATCTGTTGCAAAATGTCACTTCAAAAAATACACCTTAGCAAGCAAACATTGTTGAGTAATTGAAACATGTTCAACTCTTTTCTTAACTTGACTATAACAATGATACTTATTTGACTAATATCCTCTTTCAAGAAATAAGAATGCACTTTCTTCTGTGAATGCATTAAAATATTTTTCCACTGGGAAGCTATGGTGACATTATTACAAATAAACCTGCTACTAATTCCGAGAGCAATTATTTAAGATTGTACGGTTTCCCCTAAAGCTGCTCTTTATCGCTTTACACTTATGAAACATATATTAATTTCCCTCAATGTGTGATCAAGATCAGAAATACAAACATCAAACAAGTCAACAAATTCAGATATCTTGGCAGCCTAATAACAAATAATGGCAGGTGCGACACAGATATCAAATACAGAATAGCAATGGCAAAAGAAGCTTTCCAAAAAATGAAGACCATATTAACAGACAGAAAGATGAGCATGTACACTAAAAACAGAATACTGCAGTGCTACATTTATTCTATCCTGACTTATGGAAGTGAATGCTGGACCATTTCTCCAGCAATGAAAAAGAGACTAGAAGCAGCTGAATTATGGTTCTACAGGAGAATGTTAAAAATATCATGGACCACACACACATCAAATGAAGAAGTTCTCAGAAGAACCCAAGCAGTTTGATCACTCATACCAACAATAAGAGAAAGACAACTCAGATTCCTAGGGCATATCATGTGGAAAGATGAACTAGAAAAACTCATATTCTCTGGAAAGATTGAGGGGAGCAAACCTAGAGGAAGACCTCGGTTTATGTACATCAAAAGCATAGTCAGGTGGCTACGCATCGAGGAAATATAAATCATTCAAAAAACGAAGGATAGATCTATATGGAAAACTATGGTCACCAAAGTCCGCATCAGATACGGTACCTAGACAGACAGACATATTAATTTCTATCATAGCAAAATGTTAAACATCCTTCCAAATACACAACAAATATTTAAGAAAATGTTGGATAAACAACTAATGATAAAGGAAAGGGTAGAATGAACGTGACATTTCACTATTCATTGATAATAAATGGTGCTTCACTTTGGGAAAACTAGTGTAGTTTTAGATAAGATAGATACTCAAAATGAAAATAAATGAAACCTGCAGATGCTGCAGATCTGGAATAAAAACACAAAATGTTGGAAAGTACTCAGTAGGTCAGGCATTGTCTGTGGAAAGAGAAACAGTAAACATTCTTAGCCTGGAATGCTTGATCAGAACTGAGAAAGAGACAAAACAAATTAGGGGTTTAGAGAAGATGGGGGTTGGCAATGTGTGGAACAAAGGGAGTTTCTTTGATGGTGAAATAAATGCTTCTAATCAAAAACTGAATTGTTTTGCCAACCAGATTTCTATTCCTGTCATAGTATTGATGTGGCCCTTTTCGAAGTCACAAGTGACTTCCTTGTGATTGCAATTAAGGCACCCATTTTCTTCTTTATCACTTACCACTGTCCAGATCTGCTGACATGGTTGATCTCACCAACCACTTCCAAAGCCTCAGCTTCAGCGTTCAACAAAGATGGTGTGACTCCTCTTCCTTTTCCCAGTGTTGCCAGATAATCTCCTGCAACATCTCTTTCCTGTCTCCAGCTCTATCCATTCCACTACTTCTTATCAATGTGTTACATGCTGAGAAAATATTTCTCTGCATACTGGGAATCATGAACTAGGGGCTGTTTTCAAATAAAGGTTGCCTGCTTAAGACCCTAACAAGGTGGAGGTTCTCCTCTCAGAGGGCTGATTCATTGGATATATTCAAGGCAGTTTTGCAAAGGTTTTTGGAAGAGGATGTGTGCAGTGTTACAGGGAACAGATAACAAAGTGACAGGTTACCTGACCTCAATTCTATGCAAGTAAAGCCAGCTCAAGCTTATGATTTAAAGATTAGCTTTATTTGTCACATGTACATTGAAACATGTAGCAAAATGAATTGTTTGCTTCAACAACCAATGCAGTCTGAAGACATTCTGCAAGTGCTGCCATACTTCCTACATCAACATAACATGCCCTCAACTTGGTAAAGTTTTTGGAATGCAGGAGGAAACCAGAGCACCTGGAGGAAACACACACAGTTATGAGAAGAATGTGCAAATTCCTTACAGACAGTGGAGTGAATTGAACCCTGATCAGTGGCTCTGTAAATCATTATGTTAACCGCTACACTACTGAGCTACCTGTGGAGTTGCATGTGGCCTTAGACCTTTGATAACCTACTTAATCAGGATCCTTGCAAAAACATCAGACTGTTGTCTTTTGCAGCCAAAGACTACCTCATATTCAGATTCAGAGTCAGATTTGTTTATTTATCACATGCATATCAAAACCTACAGTTAAAATCATTATTTGCATGGGCACCAGAGTTCAGGCCTATGTAGGGATACCTAAGCTCATTGCTATACAACCATGGGGCTGTGTAGATCACCTGATGCCTAACACAACAGACTTAAGCAATGTATGGATATACCTGAACTCAGTTCTGTTTCCTCTCCTGGATGGAATCTCACTTGCTCAGTGTCAGAAGAAATTTGTGTTCTTGGAATGAGGAGCTGTTGTCTCACTGATTCTAATGTTCAGATCTAATCAGAAAATTTCCGGGCTTTGCACTGAGCTCTGCTCCTGTCGCACTCAAACTTTCCTATGAAATAGAAGGTTGTGGGTCAAGTCTCATTCCAGAGATGAGCACCATTCCTAAGTTGATACTCTAGTGCAGTATTAAGGGAGTGCAGTACTAGCAAGATAAGACATAATTCCAAGCCAAAACAACCTACTCAGGTAGATGTTAAAGCATAATGCTATTTTGAAGGGCAGTGGAGTATCACAAGTGGCCAGACCATGATATATCCCTTAGTCACGATGGGAGAAGCAGATTTTCCAGCTAATGTAACTTTCCAGTTCATGGGAGCTTGCTGTACATAATTTAGCTGTTTCAATTCCTATATTACTATATAATAGTAACTCAACTTCAAAAATAACGCTCTGCCATGGGATATCCATCTTTTTATCCTGCCCCTATAGTCACATTATTGCTGTGGCTGGCCAAGTTGAACTTTTGATTAATAGTGACCACCAAGGAATTGACAGTGGGAAATCTGACAATGTCAATATTATAGAATCAAATTGGATTCTCTCATTGGAGGAAGTCATTGGCTCTGATGTCAATTGCCACTTACAATCACCTGAACCTTGCTGTAGGTAGGCAGAACCCTGTATGTTGAGGAGTTACAAATAGAATTGAACATTGAGCAGTGAATCTCTCCAATTTTGACCTGATGATGAAGAAATATTATTGATAAAACAGCTGGAGTTGGTTGAGTTCTGGTTACTATTCTGAGGAAATCTTGCAGGATGTGTTCTGGCTAGGATGATTGACACTCAATTCCATTTTTTTCCCCACATTTATTCCCAGTAACTTCAGACCCTCAATCCTACAGTTAGTTAAACAACATGAGCGTCATTGAGCTTGTTATTGGAGAGTAGGTGCTTTTTGATAGCAATGTTCAAGGTGCATGTTTCCATTTTGTGGATGATTGAGAGTAAACCAATTGGACAGTAGTTGGTCAAACTTGATTTGTCATTCTATTTCAGAACGCAACAGTTCTGGGCAATTTTACGCATTATCAAATAGAGATGCCAGTGTTGCAATTGCAGAGGATAAGTTTGCATTGACCTAATTATGGTCCTCAATGCTCTACTCCTATGGCCGTTACTGTATTGAGTACATTCAGCCTCTTCTTGACATTATGCAGACTGAAGCACATTAGGGGAAGACGAGCTCATATGATGGTAGGGATTTCTGGAGGAAGATGATATGAATCCTCGACACTTGGAACTTCCGCCTCAACAGAGTTGCAAATGTTTCAGCTTTATTTTTAGCAATCACATATTGGCTCCTGAAATCATTGAAAATATGGATATTATAGAGCACCCACCTTACTTTAGTTTTAGCTTTATTGTCCCTAAATTTCACAGACCACAGAGCTTCAGTCTGAGTCATTGGTTTTGGAATCTCTGAGCTCAGTTTACGATATGTTTCACCTGGCTGGCTTCATTTTAAGGTACATGTGGTCCCAATCTGTTCTGTTGCATTTCGTGCTTAACCAGGATTTATCTACTGAGTGAGCAACTATTCCATCTCCTAAGGTTACTTATTGCTATACTGTCCTTCTGCTGTTGGTGATGGTCCACGATATCTCATGAATGCCCAGGTAGTGTTGTCAGAACTGTTCTCAACCTATCTCATTGAGGGCAAGAGCAGTGCTATGCAAGATAATGGAGGCTATCCCCCACTGAAGATGAGACGATATCTCCACAAGGACTTCTGCCGGTATTGACATGAACAGAGGGGCATAGCACAGGATAGATGGTGAGGATGCAATCAAATATGCTTATCAGCTACACATTAGTCCTGGTCTGGCAATGGCATCCTTTGAGACTCAACCAACTCAGTATGTGGTGGTACTACCATTCTTGGTCATGGATACCAAAGTCCTGCTTTCAGAGTGTATTCCGTACCACCACTGTCCAACATGGAGGTCATCTGTATCCTTGGCTGAGGCTGGGGAATCTTATTGAAACCTGTCAAATACTGTAAGGCCTAGATAGAGTGGACATGGAATGGATGTTTCCTATAGTAAGGGGTCCCAAGACCAGAGGGCACAGTCTCAAAATAGAAGGATGTCCCTTTTTAATAAGGATGACGAAGAATTCCAGAGAGTGATGAATCAGTGGAATTCATTGCCATAGATGGCTGTGGAGGCAAAGTCTTTGGGTATATTGAAAGTGGAGTTTGACAGTTTCTTGATTAGTCAGGGAGTCAAAGATTACAGGGTGAAGATTGAGAAGGATAATATATCAGCCTTGATAGAATGGCAGACTCAATGAGCCAAATAGCCTAATTCTACTCCTATATCTTATGGTCTTATGGCATAGGAGGTAATCAGGAGGCAGTTTCTTTGCCAATGATCGATGATAGCATGAATTTTGTTAGGGTCTGGAGTCATTGCTGAAGACCCTCACAGTCTAGCAATTGATTCAATACCCAAACTTGTGGCACTGAGTGATGTGGGCATTTATCATTCTCTATCTGCTTTCCAAGCTCTCTTTGTTCCTACATTTTACCCTTTCCTCCAAATTTGCCTGTGGGTTAAAAGTTAAAACATAGCATGTTGGTAAATTTTGATCAATTTAAATTATGGCAACAATTCTAACAATATCTTTAAATAACCTGGTTGTGTTCAGGAGGGGAAAATGACTTTAAATCTAGTTTGTATTTGCAATCTAGTGAATGGCATATGCAGGATTAGATTGCATGGGTGCCAGTTGGTAATATATTAGGCAGGTCTGTAATATCTCTTTCTGTTAATTATCTTGGTTTAGCAAAAAATATTGCTAGTGCACAACATCTTGAAGGGCAACTTATACCCATGGCACAAGTGAGGAAGAAAATGCTGATTAAAAAAAAAGTAGTGAAAAATGTCATTTATAAAGTCTTTTATCTCAAGCTAATGAGATATGTAAAGATTTATGAAGTTCATTTAATCCTGTTTTAAAACTTTAATTTGGTTTGAGGGTTTCCAAATAGGATTAATTAAACAACTAAAATCTATTTTAAATAATTGATTTAGTTAGGAGATGTATAGCAACTTGCAACAGAGCGAACATGAAACTAATGTTACTGCTCTATGTATTATATTACATGTGGTCTACAGTTGCTGGGTTATATACCTTAAAGACCAACAATGCATCTAATAAAGCAACAGGAAGAGCAAGTAATATTTAATACTTCACTGTTTTAATACTCATTGAATATTACATTAGGGTCTGATTTGTTTTTTTAAAGTTGGTTAATTAAGATACGTAACGAAGATCAGAAGGTGAACAGCTTGTTTGAAGAGGAATTGAACACTTCAGTAAATCCAACTTCTTGTATTTCATATAAATTCTTAGTTTTTTGTAGGTCTGAAATAAGGCCTTCATCCATCTATATCTTACAACATGGAAGGAGGTCATTTGGTTCATCATATTTACACTGTATATAAGCTTTTTTTGGTTCTGTGTTGTCATAGAACATAGAATAGTACAGCACAGTACAGGCCCTTCGGCGCACAATGTAGTGCTGACCCTCAACCCCTGCCTCCAATATAAGCCCCCACCTTAGATTCCTCCATATACCTGTCTAGTAGTCTCTTAAACTTCACTAGTGTATCTGCCTCCACCACTGACTCAGGCAGTGCATTCCACACACCAACTACTCTCTGAGTAAAAAAACTTTCCTCTAATATCCCCCTTGAACTTCCCACCTCTTACCTTAAAGCCATGTCCTCTTGTATTGAGCAGTGGTGCCCTGGGGAAGAGGTGCTGGCTATCCACTCTATCTATTCCTCTTATTATCTTGTACACCTCTATCAAGTCTCCTCTCATCCTCCTTCTCTCCAGAGAGTAAAGCCCTAGCTCCCTTAATCTCTGATCATAATGCATACTTTCTAAACCAGGCAGCATCCTGGAAAATCTCCTCTGTACCCTTTCCAGTGCTTCCACATCCTTCCTATAGTGAGGTGACCAGAACTGGACACAGTACTCCAAGTGTGGCCTAACCAGAGTTTTATAGAGCTGCATCATTACATCGCGACTCTTAAACTCTATCTCTCGACTTATGAAAGCTAACACCCAATAAGCTTTCTTAACTACCCTATCCACCTGTGAGGCAACTTTCAGGGATCTATGGACATGTACTCCGAGATCCCTCTGCTCCTCCACACTACCAAGTATCCTGTCATTTACTTTGTACTCTGCCTTGGAGTTTGTCCTTCCAAAGTGTACCACCTCACACTTCTCCAGGTTGAACTCCATCTGCCACTTCTCAGCCCACTGCTGCATCCTATCAATCTCTCTCTGCAATCTTTGACAATCCCCTACACTATCTACAACACCACCAACCTTTGTGTCATCTGCAAACTTGCCAACCCACCCTTCTACCCCCACATCCAGGTCGTTAATAAAAATCACGAAAAGTAGAGGTCCCAGAACAGATCCTTGTAGGACACCTTAGTCACAATCCTCCAATCTGAATGTATTCCCTCCACCATCACCCCCTGCCTTCTGCAGGCAAGCCAATTCTGAATCTACCTGGCCAAACTTCCCTGGATCCCATGCTTTCTAACTTTCTGAATAAGCCTACAGTGTGGAACCTTGTCAAATGCCTTACTAAAATCCATATAGATCACATCCACTGCACTACCCTCATCTATATGCCTGGTCACCTCCTCAAAGAACTCGATCAACTTGTTAGACACGATCTGCCCTTCACAAAGCCATGCTGACTGTCCCTGATCAGATCATGATTCTCTAAATGCCTATAGATCCTATCTCTAAGAATCTTTTCCTACAGCTTTCCCACCACAGACGTAAGGCTCACTGGTCTATAATTACCTGGACTATCCCTACTACCTTTTTTGAACAAGGGAACAACATTCGCCTCCCTCCAATCCCCCGGTACCATTCCCGTGGACAACGAGGACATAAAGATCCTAGCCAGAGGCTCAGCAATCTCTTCTCTCGCCTCGTGGAGCAGCCTGGGGAATATTTCGTCAGGCCCCGGGGACTTATCTGTCCTAATGTATTTTAACAACTCCAACACCTCCTCTCCCTTAATATCAACATGCTCCAGAACATCAACCTCACTCATATTGTCCTCACCATCATCAAGTTCCCTCTCATTGGTGAATACCAAAGAGAAGTATTCATTGAGGACCTCCTCACTTCCACAGCCTCCAGGCACACCTTCCCACCTTTATCTCTAATCGGTCCTACCTTCACTCCTGTCATCCTTTTTTTCTTCACATAATTGAAGAATGCCTTGGGGTCTTCCTTTACCCTACTCGCCAAGGCCCTCTCATGCCCCCTTCTTGCTCTTCTCAGCCCCTTCTTAAGCTCCTTTCTTGCTTCCCTATATTCCTCAATAGACCCATCTGATCCTTGCTTCCTAAACCTCATGTATGCTGCCTTCTTCCACCTGACTAGATTTTCCATCTCACTTGTCACCCATGGTTTCTTCACCCTACCATTCTTTATCTTCCTCACCGGGACAAATTTATCTCTTACATCCCGCAAGAGATCTCTAAACAGCGACCACATGTCCATAATACATTTCCCTGCAAAAACATCATCCCAATTCACACCTGCAAGTTCTAACCTTATAGCCTCATAATTTGCCTTTCCCCAATTAAAAATTTTCCTGTCCTCTTTGATTCTATCCTTTTCCATGATAATTATAAAGGCCAGGGAGCGGTGGTCACTGTCCCCCAGATGCTCACCCACTGAGAGATCTGTGACCTGACCCGGTTCATTACCTAGTACTAGATTTAGTATGGCATTCCGCCTGGTCGGTCTGTCCACGTACTGTGACAGGAATCCATCCTGGACACACTTAACAAATTCTGCCCCATCTAAACCCTTGGAACTGATCAGGTGCCAATCAATATTAGGGAAGTTAAAGTCACCCATGATAACAGCCCTGTTATTTTTGCACCTTTCCAATCTGCTCCTCTGTATCTCTGCTGCTACCAGGGGGGCCCAGTAGAGTAACTGCTCCCTTCCTGTTCCTGACTTCCACCCATATTGACTCAAAATAGGATCCTGCTACATTACCCACCCTTTCTGTAGCTGTAATAGTATCAGATGCAATTATGCACTTGGAGAAATTTCAGTGGAGTTTTGAACGAAACCACTTGTTGATCTAGAATACCAACAAGATTACAAGATAGGTTGCTAGAAAGCAGTGTTGAATTAGTGAAATTTGAACATATAATTAATGTATTTTAACGTGATTTGTTAGATTGGAAAAATGCTTAAGAAGTTCTGTGCTATAAATCTTAAAATACCAGTTGTTTAGATCAACTGCTATTTTTTTAAAAACGATGGTTAATCTGCATTTTATTTCTCATTTTCAAAGAACTTTGAATTTGGGCTATTGCAAATTCAGTAAAACATTTAAATTAGTTAAGCAATTATGTAAATATTATTATGAAGAGAAAATCTGCTGGAAATCCAAGCAACACATACAAGTGCTGAAGGAACTCAGCAGACCAGGCAGAATCTATGGAAAAAAGTACAGTCGATGTTTCAGGCCGAGACCCTTCAGCAGGACTCGAGAAAAAAAGATGAGGAGTCAATTTCAAAGGTAGGGGAGGGGAGAGAGAAACACAAGGTGATAGATGAAATGGGGAGGAGGAGGGATGCAGTAAAGAGCTTGGAGGTTGATTGGTGAAAGAGATACAGGGCTGGAGAAGGGGGAGTCCGATATGAGAGAACAGAAGGCCATGGAGGGAAGAAAAGCTGGGAGGAACACCAGAGGGAGGAAATGGGCGGGCAAGGAGATAGGTGCGAGAGGGAAAAGGGGATGGATAATGTTGAAGGAAAGGGAGAGGGGCCATTACCAGAAGTTCAAGATATCGATGTTCATGCCATCAGGTTGAAAGCTACCTGGACAGAATACATCTTGTTGTCCTCCAACCTGAGAGTGGCATCAGTGCAACAGTAGAGGAGGCCATGGATTGACATGTTGGAATGGGAATGGGATTTGGAATTATAATGGGTGGCCACTGGGAGATCCTGCTTCTTCTGGCAGATAGATCATAGGTGCTTAGTGAAACAGTCTTCCAATCTACGTCGGATCACACCAATATACAGGAAATCAATTGGTTGATCGGTTATCATATGGAAACTCAATTGTGACATTGGGAGGGGGCCTCATCACTGATTGGTTGTGTGGTGAACTCTGTGTGTTGTCTGAAATTTTGCTTATAAATAAGATCGAGGTCTTTGTGTCTGTTTATGGAATGTTTGTTGAAAACCATGCTTCTAGGACTTCTACTGCATGCTGCGTGCTTGCTTGTGCCATGACTTTCACTGATGCCCAGGTTGAATTTGTCCCCTTCTCAATCTTTATGGGTAGACTAGGGAAAGTTGGTCATGTTGCTTAACAGCCAGTTGATATTCATGGATTCTTGCGTATAGTTTTCTCCCAGTTTGGCCAATAATACATTTTCTGCAATCACTGTGTTGCATTTTGTGAACCGTATAGGTCTTGTCTAATAGCGTGTTTTGTTCTTTAGGTCTGCAGAGTACTCAACTCAATGTTGCTGTTGGTTCATGCCCAACCAAAATTCTATGTTCTTGGAGCAATCAGGGTGTAACTTCTGAGATATTCCTCAAACAATTCCGTAAGTTGACATGTAGAACTCAAATCTATTTATAAGCTAATGTGGGCAAAATTCCAGACAATGCACAGAGTACGCCACATAATCAATCAACAATGATACCCCCTCCCTATGTCACAACTGAGTTTCCTTACGGATGACCAATCAACTGACTGATAAGTATATAAAAGTCTAGCATTTGGAGGACACATCACAAGTGAACAATGCACTGATGATATCTCCTTGTGTAGTGATGAAACATTTGCAAATGGATTGCCAAGATTGGAGAACAACTTAACCCAAATATAAAGTTAATTATGTAAGAATCAGAGATAAGAATTAAAAGTTTATGAGAGTGTTGGAAACCCTCAGCAAATCAGACAGCATCTGAGAGAAAAAATGAGGCATTGTTACAGACCTGTGACCCTTCTTCAGAACACTGGCACTGTTTGCTTTTGTTTCAGCCTTCAAGCTGAAGGCAATTTTCCACACATAGACTGGGAAACCCATTCTGTAAAAGGGCTGGATGGTTTGGAGTTTGTCAAATGTGTGCAGGATAGTTTTTTGCAGCAATACATAGAGGTACCAACTAGAGAAGGAGCAGTGTTGGATCTCCTGTTAGGGAATGAGATAGGGCAGGTGACGAAGGTATTTGTTGGGGAGTACTTTGGGTCCAGTGATCACAATATAATTAGTTTCAGTGTAATTATGGAGAAGGATAGGACCGCATCTTGCATTGAAATTTTTGATTGGAGAAAGGCTAACTTTGAGGAGATGCGAAAGGACTTAGAAGGAGTGGATTTGGAAAATTTGTTTTATGGGAAGGATGTAACAGAAAAATGGAGGTCATTTAAAGGTGAAATTTTGAGGGTTCAGAATCTTTATGTTCCTGTTAGGTTGAAAGGAAAGGTTAAAAGTTTGAGAGAGCCATGGTTTTCAAGAGATATTAGAAACTTGATTCAAAAAAAGAGAGAGATCTTCAATAAATATAGGCAGCTTAATGAGGTACTCGAGGAATAGAAAGAATGTAAATAGAATCTTAAGAAAGAAATTAGAAAAGCTAAAAGAAGATACGAGGCTGCTTTGGCAAGTAAGGTGAAAATAAGTCCAAAGGGTTTCTACAGTTATGTTAGTGGCAAAAGGATAATGAGGGGTAAAATTGGTCCCTTGGAGAATCAGAGTGGACGGGAATGTGCAGAGCCAAAAGAGTTGGGGGAGATTTTGAATAATTTCTTTTCTTCGGTATTCACTAAGGAAAATGATATTGAATTGTGTAAGGTAAAGGAAACAAGTAGGGTAGTTATGGAAAGTTTGACAATTAAAGAAGAGGAAGTACTGACACTTTTAAGGAATATAAAAGTGGATAAGTCTCCGGGTCCGGACCAGATATTCCCTAGGACTTTGAGGGTAGTTAGTGTAGAAATAACAGGGGGTCTGACAGAAGTATTTCAAACGTCATTAGAAACGGGAATGGTGCCGGAAGATTGGCGTATTTCTCATGTGGTTCCATTGTTTAAAAATGGTTCTAAGAGTAAACCTGGCAATTATCGGCCTGGGAGTTTGACGTCAGTGGTGGGTAAATTGATGGAATGTATTCTTAGAGATGGTATATATAATTTACCGGATAGACAGGGCCTGATTAGGAACAGTCAACATGGATTTGTGCGTGGAAGGTCATGTTTGACAAATCTTACTGAATTTTTTGATGAGGTTACTAAGAAAGTTGACAAGGGTAAAACGGTGGATGTTGTCTGTATGGACTTCAGTAAGGCCTTTGACAAGGTTCCACACGGAAGGGTAGTGAGGAAGGTTCAATTGTTAGGCATTAATATGGAAGTAGTAAAATGGATTCAGCAGTGGCTAGATGGGAGATGCCAGAGAGTAGTGGTGGATAACTGTCAGATTGGAGGACGGTGTGTAGCAGTGTGCCTCAAGGATCTGTACTGGGTCCAATGTTGTTTGTAATATATAGTAATGATCTAGATGATGGGGTGGTAAATTGGATTAGTAAGTATGCAGATGATACTAAGATATGTGGTGTTGTGGATGATGAGGTAGGTTTTCAAAACTTGCAGAGAGATTTAGGACAATTAGAAGAGTGGGCTGAAAGATGGCAGATGGAGTTTAATGCTGAAAAATGTGAGGTGCTACATTTTGGTACAACTAATCAAAATAGGACATGTATGGTAAATGGTAGGGCATTAAAGAATGCTTTAGAACAGAGGGATCTAGGAATAATGGTGCATAGTTCCCTCAAGATGGAATCTCATGTGGATAGGGTGGTGATGAAAGCATTTGGTTTGCTGGCCTTTATTAATCAGAGCATTGAGTATAGGAGTTGGGATGTAATGTTGAATTTGTATAAGGCATTGGTAAGGCCAAATCTGGAGTATTGTGTACAGTTCTGGTCACCGAATTATAGGAAGGATATCAATAAAATTGAGTGAGTACAGAGGAGGTTTACTAAAATGTTGCCTGGGCTTCATCTCCTAAGTTACATAGAAAGGTTTTTATTCTTTGGAGTGTAGAAGGTTGAGCAGAGACTTGATAGAGGTGTTTAAAATTATGAAGGGGATTGATAGAGTTGACATGGTTAGACTTTTTCTATTGAGAGTTGGGAAGATTCAAACAAGAGGGCATGGGTTGAGAATTAGAGGACAAAAGTTTAGGGGTAACATGAGGGGGAACTTCTTTACTCAGAGAGTGGTAGCTGTGTGGAATGAGCTTCCAGCAGAAGTGGTTGAGGCAGGTTCTATGTTGTCATTTAAAGTTTAATTGGATAGATATATGGACAGGAAAGGAATGGAGGGTTATGGACTGAGTGCAGGTTGGTGGGAATAAGATAGGGTAAGAGTTCGGCACGGACTAGAAGGGCCGAGATGGCCTGTTTCCGTGTTGTAATTGTTATATGATTATATGGTTATAAGCATCTGCAGTATGTTTTTTTCTTCAGTCATGGTATTTCATTGTGACATCAAAGTAGCTATTATTACTTAATTCTATATTGTATAGTTATTTTCTGATATTTTTATGCTATATTATTTTTAGTGTTCTATATTATGGCGGAGGGAATTAATAGTCAATGTGCTGGATAGTTGTCAATCAAATGGGCTGCCTTATCTTAATTGGTATTAAGATCCTGGCAAGTGGAGAGAATTCCATCACATTCACAACTTGTACTTTGTGGATTATGGAAAGTTTCTACAGTGTCAAGAGATGAATAACTTGGCATAACATAACCAGCCTCTGACCTGCATTCATATTTAGATGACTGGGCTAATTGAGTTTCTGGCCAATGGTAGGCCTTGGGATATTAATGTTGGGGGACTTGGTATTAAAAATACCATTGAATTTCATGAGTGAGTGGTTGAATACTTCCTACTAGTGATGGTCATTACTCAGCATTTTGGTAGCATAATTGTTACTTATGAATATACAAAAAAACAGTGAAATGGAAATATGCACATACAATATGAAACTAACAGAGGGATGTTGGCATGCCTAAGTTCCTCCAGACATTATATTGATAATAGTATTATAATACTGATGCTCAAAATTATAAGTGGAAGTAAGAGTGGATCTTTTGGTTTGATTTTCTTCCTCCACTTAAAATGTTTGTTTGATTCTATTACCTTTGTAACTGTAGAATTCCAAAAGGCATTCACTTCTGTACTGAATGTTCTGAATAGCTAGACACATGCAGCCTTCTCTTGTATGGAGTTTCAAACACTTCATCTCTCTCGTACTGAAAGAATTCCTCCTGACCTTAGTTCTAAGTACCTAACCCCTTACCATAAGATGACAAGTCCTCACTCCATACTCTCCAATAAAGGAAAAATAACACACTGCACCTGCCTTGTTAGCCTTTTCAGAATGTTATATGACTCCAATAGATCAACTCTCATTTTTTCTCATCTCCAGGAAGCATAGGTCACCTCCGCTCAATCTCCTCCCTTAGGGGAGGGGAGGGGAGGGAATGTCGACTCAGACCATGAGAGGCCTGCGTCGGGCATTTTTATGCCTTACAAGGCGCAGATTGGAAATCTGTGTGGAGTGCCACTCCTCTCTTAGAATGTCCCTCAACACCAACAAACTGACATTGCACTGCATCCTTATGATTCCTGAGATAATCAGACCAAAGTGATAAACAGTATTCCAGGTGCGGTCTTAACAGTGTCCGGAACAACTTCAGCAAGACTACATTATCCTTGAAATCTAGAACCCTTTTTATGAAGGTCAATGTCAAATTTACCTTCCCTATTCTGTTAATAAACAAATTAACACACACAAAATGCTGGAAGAACTCAGATACCTGGCAGATCAATGGGAAAGAGTGAATAGTTGATATTTTGTGCTGAGACCCTTCATCAGGTCCTGAAGAAGGTTCTCGACCTGAATTGTCGACTGCTTACTCTTTTCCATAGATTCTGCCTGGCCTGCTGAGTTCCTCCAGCGCTTTGTGTGTGTTACTTTGGATTCCAGCAACTGCAGATTTTCTCATGTTTGTGAATAAACAAATTATACATTGTTAATACATATTTTGTATTGATCCTTCACTGTGTTCTAAAGCAAAACTGTTAGAAAGAGAGTCAACATGATATAATGTTATGACAATCAGAGTTCTCCTCAAATATGTACAGCTATTTAATTCTGTACATTCCTGCCCTGGATAGGGTTTGGATTTAAACCAGAATAGAACAGATGAAATGTGTCTAATCAGCTATATTTCTCTGATTTCTATTTCACTAGGAAATTCACATATAGCAGAAGTTACCCAACTTGAAAATTAGAATGTATTATCAATCACCAATTAACTTTAATATCTATGCCAAAATCTGTCTCTTTCCACAGCTAGATACGGTGTTATTTTTGATATTTTATATCTGAATTCCAAATTTATGCTATCATTTTTAATTTATTTCCTCACGTCCTGTGCTGAAATCACTTACTCTTCACAGAAATAAAATTTCACAAGAAGCCAGCTGCTCCTAGATACTTTTCCATTTTTCAGTCAACCATGCATTTCATCTGTGTGTCATTGGTGAATCTGATTCTTTGCAGTGGCAGAATAGGTGAATGCATTTCTAATAGAACATAGAGCATTATGCACTTTTCCCTCCTTGCCTTGATGTATGAGGCTGCTGATTTGCCCTCTCCCATATTCTACTTTGCCATAACCACCCACCCTTTTTTTCCCTTTTGTCCCTTTACCTGTCTTACAACACACAGAATGCTATGATCATGTCACACAAATTAGCGCTGACCAGGATTGAGCTCACTTGATACCTCAGAAATGTTAAACATAATTACAGGTTTTTGATATTTATTGGTTGCAAGAGCATCTGAAAATAAAACCCCGTTGTTAATGAAAATGATGAAGAAAAATTATATTGTTTGGTTTGGTTTTCTTTTGTGGTTTTTTTAGATTTCATCTTTGAATCTTTATGCTTCACTAACACCTTTCTGTTTGTTCTGTAATGGAGAAGGAAACATAAATTGAAAGAACTTTAGTTTCAGTTTAAAACACTCTACATGCAGATTTACTGCTACTTTAAGGCTTTCTGGTCTCCACAACCCGATTAACTAGCACATGTGGTGACATTTGCGGGCTGCCCCCAGTGCATCATTAAGTATGTTAGCTGTTAGCACAAATGACACATTTCACTCTGTTTCGATGAACATGTGATAAAAAGATCTGAATCTAACTCATTAAGCAAAAAAACATTATTTTAATTATGTTGTGTTTTTTCTCATTCCTTTTATTAATGCATAGTCTCAAGAAAAGTAATTTTCAGCTCTCTCACATCCTCAAGGACATCAGTCAGACCATATTGGATCCCTTGTATATTTTCAAAAGACCTTATGTAACATTTTATTTTTTACACCAGAAATATATATATTTACTTTTAGTTGAACTTCTTTTGGTTCAATGAGAATACACTCCATGCAAATTGATACAGATACAATGCCTATAAAAAGTATTCACCCCTCTCCTTGGGAGTTTTCACGTTTTATTGTTTTACAACATTGAATTAGAATGAATTTAATTTGGCTTTTTTGACACTGGTCAACAAAAAAGACTCTGTCATGTCAAAGTGAAAACAAATTTCTACAAATTAGTCTAAATTGATTTCAATTATTAAACACAAAATAAATGATTGCATAATTACTCATCCCCTTCAAATTTAGTAGAAGCACCATTGGCAGAAATTACAGCCTTGAGTCTGTGTGGATAGGTCTCTATTAGCTTTACACATCTGGACACTGCAATTTTTCCCTAATCTTCTTTGCAAAACTGCTCAAGCTCTGTCAGATTGTATGGGGATCATGAGTGAACAGCCCTTTTCAAGTCCAGCCACAAATTCTTAATTGGATTGAGGTCTGGACTCTGACTTGGCCACTACAGGACATTAGCTTTGTTGTTTTTAAGCCATTCCTGTATAGCTTTGGTTTTATGCTTGGGTTCATTGTCTTGCTGGAAAACTAATCTTCTCCCAAGTTGCACTTCTCTTGCAGACTGCATTAGGTTTTCATCCAGGATTTCCCTGTATTTTGCTGCATTCATTTTACTGTCTACTTTCACAAGCCTTCCAGGGCCTGCTGCAGTGAAGCATCCCCACAGCATGATGGAGTTATCACCATGCTTCACAGAAGGGATGGTGTGTTTTTGATGATGTGTGCTGTTACACTTACGCCAAACATAGCATTTAGTCTGATGGCCAAAAATCTCAATTTTGGTTTCATCAGACCATAGAACCCACTTCCAGCTGACTTCAGAGTCTCACACATGCCTTCTGGCAAACTCTAGCTGAGATTTCAAGGGAATTTTTTTCCAACAGTGGCTTTCCCTTTGCCACTCTCCCATAAAGCTGTGACTGGTGAATCATCAAGGCAACAGTTGTTGCATGCAAAGTCTCTCCCATCTCAGCCACTGAAGCTTGTAACTCCTCCAGAGTTGTCATAGGTCTCTTGGTGGCCTCCCGCACTAGTTCGTTTCTTGCATGGTCACTCAATTTTTGAGGACAGCCTGCTCTAGGCAGATTTACAGCTGTGCCATATTCTTCCCATTTCTTAATGGTTGACTTCACTGTACTCCAAGGGATATTCAGTAACTTGGAAATTTTCTTGTATCCATCTCCTGACTTGTGCTTTTCAATAACCTTTTCACAAAGTTGCTTAGAGTGTTCTTTTGTCTTCATGGTGTAGTTTTTGCCAGGATACCGACTCACCCACAGCTGGACCTTCCAGATACAGGTGTATTTTTACTACAACCAATTGAAACACCTTGTCTGCACGCAGGTCTCCAAAAACAGATCTCCATTTAGTTAATTATGTGACCTCTAAAACCCGTGATGATTTAGTGTGTCATATTAAAGGGAATGAATACTTATGCAGTTAATAATTTTGTATCTTATAGTTGAAATTAATTTAGATCACTTTGTAGAGATCAGTTTTTACTTTGATACGAAAGAGTCTTTGTCTGTTAATCAGTGTCAAAGAAGCCAAATTAAATCCACTGTGATTCAATGTTGTAAAATAATAAAAAGTGAAAACTTCTAAGGGCAGGAATACTTTTTATAGGCTTTGTAGTTCCCAATGGACTCTCACACATTATGTTGTTCTGATTAAATATCTAAACTTATTGTTTGAACTTACTGTAAGGTGGATCAAGTAGAAGTGTACACATATCTTTCAATCACACCCGGAGTTCCTGTACCATTCTCGCCTGGATTTTTAAGTAGGGATCAAATCCTCTAACGTAACACACCAATGAAGGTACATGAGACAGTTCACAAGATTAATTTATAGAATGATGGAGTGGTAAAAGATAAAGGATTGAACAGTTTCAAACTTTGTTCATGGAATTCAATTTGAAAATATGGGGAAGCATCTTCTCAGCATCTATCTTATCAAATCCCATTTCTATTTGTAATGCAAACTCAACACTGAAAAGAATTAACCTTAGCTGGCCATTTGGAATCCAATTCATGATTTTTTTTCCAAAACCATTGAGCAGTTGTACAGTTCAGTTCATTTAGACTATGTAAGTATTTGGTATGCATGGCCACTCTCTGTTCCACACGGGCACGCGGGAGGTGGAATGGGGAATTGTGAGATGTAAAGGTGGCGGTCCTCAGGCGTTGAACAGAGATGTTGAAAGTAAAGTTGTTTAAACAAAATAGAATGTGTCCTTGTTGTTTGGGGATTAACACAGCAATACTGTACTTATTTGAAAACAATGTGAAAAGTGTCTTGTTGTCAATTGAGCCATTACCAGAATAAGAGACGAGGAGGAATTGCTTCTCTCAGAGGATCATGAGAATTGGACATGTTAACTCTGGAGAGCTTTTGAAGTTGAAATGTTTTTTTTTCAGAAAGTCAAGAGTTATTTGGAAATGTGGATCTAAATCCAACATCAGGTCAGATTACACTGGACAACGAAGATTTTGCTTCCTGAATACATTTAGGTGTATCTTATGGATTTTGAGCTGCTGATCTCAAAAATCACCATGAAATTTCCTTATCACGTATCATTTGCTTGAAATTGCCTATATTTGTTACTTCAATTCATAATTCAAGTCAAATAAAATGTTGCCCACAGTGTAAGCTGAAATGTTTTCTATCTTTTCCAGGCATATCTGGGCATGCTTACACAGGGGGGATGCTGCATGACAGGACTGGTTTGATTACTGAATGATACAACAACGGCCTTGTTCTATTCCCATTTCTAATGTTCTTATTCTTTAATTATTTTGTGTTCCCTGAAGGAGAGTTTACACTGAAAGATTAAGTACATGATCCTGACTTTTGCTACATTCTCTCATGAACATCTGAATTCTGAATGATCTCAGAATCATGAAGAGCCTGAGTCTGGACTGGGAATAACTTTTAAGTGTATTTGGTAATTACATAAATATTGGTCTGGTTGTATAAAATCATCATCTTAAAATGGAGCAAGAAAACATATGAAGGTAAGTGTCAAAACAAATGCAGATGAAATGCAACAGCAGGACATTCTGTTCAGTCTGTGGGTGCTCTACAGATGCCTTACGTTCTGGCAGCTGAAAATACAGCTCATGGAGAGCAAATCCTGTTGATCTGAGACATTGAATATGAAAAACATAGCATAAATCCAAGAACATAACACTGCCTCCACATCGATGAGCCCACAGAATGCCTTGAAGGTGCAAACGAGCCTAATTTTTCTCACCAATTAACAGTTAAATTGGAAAGCAAATCTTTACAAACACAACCAAAGAGTGAAGTCAAAACTGGGATTCTGCATATCATAAGCACATGCAATTCTGCAGATATGAGAAATCCAAGCAACATGAAATATTTTGGAGGAACTCAGCCATGTCAAGCAGCTTCTGTGGAAATGAAATAAACAGTCGATGTTTTGGGCTGAAATCCTTCATCAGGAATAGAAAGGAAGGGGGAAGAACGTAAAATAATAAGGTGGTGGTGGGAACGAGTATAGGCTAGGTGAAGCCAGGTGGGTAGGGGAGGGGGGGATGAAATAAGAAGCGGGGAGCCGATGGAAAAGGGAAAGGGCCATAAAAGAGGGAATCTGATCAGAGAGGAGAGTAGACCATGGAAGAATGGGATGGACGAGCATCAAGGGGAAGTGATAGGCAGGTGAGGAGAAGAGAACTGCAGGAGGGCAGGCAGAGTAGGGAATTGAAGAAGAGGGAGGGAGACAATATTACTGGATGTTGGAGAAACAGATGTTCATGCCATCAGGTTGGAGGCTGCGCAAATGGAATATGAGGTGTTGCTCCTCCTGCCTACGAGTGCCTCATTGTGGCAGTAGAGGAGACAATAGGCCAGCATGTTGGACTGAGAAAGGAGATGGGAATTAAAATGGTTAATCACTGGGAAATCAAGCCTTTTTGCAGGTAGAGTGAAGTTGCTCGATGAAATGGTCCCCCAATCTACATCGAGTCTCACCAGTGTAAAAGAAGCCACGTCAGAAGCATCAGATGGAGCAGACAGCTCCAACAGATCCACAGGTGGAGTGATGCCTCACCTGAAAGCACTATTTGGGGCCCTGAATGGAGGTGAGGGCATGTGTAGCTCTCCTTCTGCTTGCAGGGATAAGTACCGGGAGGAAGATTAGTGGAGAGGAACGAATGGACAAGGGAATAAAAAAGAGAGCGATCCAATGTAAAGCAGAGAGTGGGGGTGAAGTAATGATGTGCTTTGTAGTAGGGCAGTTCCTCTTGTCCTCACCCACCACCCCCTGAGTCTCTCCATCCAGCACATCATTCTCTGCAAGTTTCATCTTCAACAGGACCCCACCAACAATGTAACTGTTATCCCTTAAATGCTTTCACAGAGGGCAATTAAGATTCAGCTATCTAATTGTGGATCTGTCATAAGCTGGTAAGGATGGAAGATATTCTTCTCCAAAGCATCTGATTGAAACGATTAGGTTTTTACAACTATCTCACAGTTTTATGGCCACTGGAACTGATACCATATGGTTGCTTGTAAGAGCAATACATTCCTTCTCTGCTGGATGTCATCAGATCATATAGGGGGTTATGACAATAGTGGTTTCATGGTTATTAGTATTTTAAATTACAGATGTACTTAATTATTTTACTTTTATCCCTTCTTGCCATGATGGAATATGAACTCACGTTCCTTGATCAGTATCCAGAACACTGGCTACTAGTTTAGCTGCTTAACAACTCCACAGACTGGAGATCAGTCTTCATTCATTGCTTTTCACACAATCTGCAGTGCCTTTCATTTCCCAAAGCAATTTGCAACCAATAAAGTGTTTGTAAATTATAGTCACAGTTGTACTCAGAAACACAATGGTAATTTTGCATGAAATACTGAATAAGTGTTTTTGTTATTTGTAATTGTTGTTAGCTGAGGACCGAAAGTTGGCAAGGTGACTGAGTAGGACTTTCCTGCTTTTTTTCAATATGTTGCTAGGGATCTGGGAAAACAGGGCATCTGTATAACATCTTAAAAAAAAAATGCCATATTGGGCATCAATGTAGCGTAGCGGTTAGCACAATGCTTTACAATCCAGATGACCTAGGTTCAATTCCCACAGCTGCCTGTAAGGAGTTTTCACCTTCTCCCCGTGACCACATGGGGTTCCACCTGGTGCTCAAGTTTCCTTCTACAATCCAAAGACATACTGGTTGGTAGGATAATTGGTCGCGGTAAATTGTCCCATGATTAGCCTTGGTTTAAATCGGAGGATTGCTGGGTGAAGGGTTGGAATGGCCTATTCTGCGCAGTATCTCAATAAATAAAGTAATTAATTAATTAAACAGAGTGGATTCCAGTTAATTGGGAAACAGCGGGGCCAGTAGAATTTGGCACAATTAAGCTGCTTCCACATTAGCCAACATTTCATGGAAATAGTTAAAAAGGTATAAAAAATACAAGCTACCATTTAACTGAGTAACAAATTATGTATTTAAGTAAAATTCAAAACAAATTAGAACACTATCAATACTGTTGGTGGTTATCTGTCATATCCAACCTGTGGAAACCTGTGGAAGAGAGTTTTAAAATGGAAAAACATTGCAGTTGGGTGGTTACTCTCTCTTGACCTCAGAAGTCCAGTTTCAGTGAAACAAGTAGTTGTCACAAATGGGATCTTCCTCGGCTCCAGTGGATGACCATAACCTCTTCTGTGCCTCCTCATGCCCTTCACCCTCGAAGGAGCATTGCAGAACCACCTTCTTGGCAGTTAAATCTCACTGCAGATCTTATCCACCCAGTCTGTCAAAACTGAATTCACGTGCTAGGACAGGCTTGTCCTTATCTGCTGGCAACCCTCACCTGGCTTAGCTCACCTGTTGAAGTGATGTACTGGGGTGTGACCACTGTCACATGAGAACAGGTGACAGCAGTGTGTCCAGTGGGGACCAAAGGTGACATTCAAGGTGATTGTTGATACTTTCAAATCCCTCATAGTTCCTAGCTTGTTGAAGTAGCGAAATCATTTCATTTTCACTCCTGGCCACTTTGGGCATTTTAGGCATCTCCAAGTCAGAATGCTTGAAGCAAGACAGTACTGAATTGTTTTACTGCTTATTTCTCATCAACTAGTGACAAAAATCACTACTTTTTGAATGCAAACATATACAACTGACGCTATTTAAAAGCAAGCTGTGGTGTCTAATGACTACACGCGTACACATGATTGATGTTGGTTAGAAACTGTTTGGCAACAGTCTCCTGTCTCAGTTAAATGGCAGACTGTCCCAAATGAATGAATGGAATCGTAACTATTTTCTTGATTAGTTTTTGTTCCTTCAGAGTTGTCCCAAATAAGTGGCTGTCCCTATATGCTGATGGCTCAATTAACAGGAATCCACTATATATTTTACGTATGTGATTCTAATGCTGACTTGCATGCAGCAGCATCAGTGCTCCCTAGCATCATAGAAACAGCATTCACAAGAAATGGAAATTATACACAATTTTTACATTTGTATAGTTCAGTCAAAAGCAGCAGTGGGAAACAAGAGCTGGTGCTGGGTTTTCATTGCTTGGAGTTAAAAGCAGAAGGCAATACTGATTCTGTTCATAATGGAACATATACAACACTGAGGGGAAATATCAAGTAAGGATCCTCATAAAGCTACTCTCATTTTATTCTTCATTCCAACTTGCAATTGTTGCCAGTGAACTTGAATCCTTCACTGTACACTAATGATTAACACTCACAGCAAGAGTTATCACGCACTTCAACCCTCCCATACATCAGCCCGGATACAACGACAGGGTGCAGATCATATAAAGGTGATGATGATGCAAGGACTAAACACTGAGCATGCTCAGATCGATGGTTCACAAAGCAGACATTATTGAGTGCACTGAGCGCAGAGAAAAAAAAAAGTGTTATTTTTTCTTTGGAGGCTAGACATTTAAATACTGTCCAGACACAGAAATGTGCCCATATGTACAGTATGCTGCAAAATAATGGAGCTGTAAATAGATGTATAGTGTATCTTTACCTAATACTTTACCACTTATCTCACTATTAAATATTTCTTTGACAGCATTTTATATTAGGATACTAGTGCCTTATAAATACATACTGCTGTTCTTTTATTGCACGGATGAAGATCTTCATCATCACAAAAACATCATGGGGAGGACAAGCCATTTAATAGTTCATCAGCACACCATTGACTGCTACAGGAATTAACAGAGTGTTAAATTAATTCAATGACAGAAACTCCGATAGTTTCCTCCACATGAATTAACACTATTGCAAGGAGGATCTAGGGTGCTGGATTGAGGAGTAATGCAAGTTTAGTTTAGTTACTCACTGTAGACAAATATGACATATCACCCTGGACAATTAGTCATTCTTGTTTAAAATTTGGTGGCCAAAGGAAAAAGGTCTTGAATTTCAATAACCCCTTTCCTGAACTCAGAATATCCTAAAGCACATTACACCCAGTAAAATATTTCTGGAGTATGGTCTGTGGTGTCATGTACGAATGTTCTACTGAGTCCACATGAATAGTGTGACAAGAAGACACAATTGTTCTCTAGAAAAGTAGCACATGGGTGCTCTCTGAACAACTTCTCTGTGCAGCACATGTGGAGAAAATGAGCTGTGGTCAGGTCTTGATGCAGTAACATAAGGTACAAGGTGCAGAAAATTCAAACTTGGAGTGATTCAGTGAGGGCACCAACTCAACCTTTCCTGCCAGCAAAATGGTAGCTAGGTTAGAATGAAGCAATTACACTATAATGCATATTTTAAGAAGAACCAATTTGTTTTAAAATAGTTGACTTGCAATGGCAACTTTTTTCTCTTTTTGATGATGATGGGTGAGCTGTGTATAATGCCCTGGTTAAGATTTTTACTGCTAATGCTGTTGGGTATTTCATTTAATAGCTTTTTGTAAAAGCAGTGTGTCCTGCTCATGGAATATTTTGGTTTTGGCTGAAGATAAGGGGCTATGATATTCAACTTAGGAATGTTATGTCAGGTCATCAAGATGGTGGAATTGAGGGAAAGGTCCAGAGAGAGCTGCGTGGAGAGATTTGGTGTCTGTGGTCTTTTTAGCAGGAGCTGTGGAGAGGAGAAGAGGGAAGATGGCTGGGAATGCTGTGGGAAGGAGTGCCCCCACTGCACAAGGTGCTTTGTTGCAGATGAATGCCCCCAAGGAGGAAGGGCCAATACTACCATGGGAAATCCTGTTTGTTCGAGGTGGATTTCGAGCAAAGCTGGGGATGTGGTATGTGCTTTCAAACAGAATGTGGGTCCAGCGTATGAGTAAAAAGGACAACTTCAAGATGAGCTCCAACTTTATGTGCACAATAGCTTTCAAATTGTCAAAAGCTGTTGAGTTATAAACCAAAAGAAGAACAACTGTAGTGCCAAAATACTTCCTCAATGTTCCCTCTAATTTGTAATGACCAGGCGTGCAAAAATCTAGTGCTGTGCAATTTTTTGCCTAGTGACAACAACAGGGATGTACTGGATATTTAAGTGGAAGTAAACCTGAAGCTTTTCTAAGGTTAATAAGCCATTCCACTTTAAGTGAACTAGCATGTCTTTTGCACTTCATGCTCTTTGTTTCTTTGGAATTCAACATAGTGAATCAATAATTCCTTCAATAAAAACAGTGTAAATGAGCCAGTTCTAAAATCTGCAGGAAAATCATCGCAAACACCATGCTGTCAACACTGTCTGCATCAAAAACTGAAAAAAGAAATGTGATTGTATACTTAACTTGCAATGAAGTAGAGTGTGATAACCCTGTTGTTCAAAGTTTAAATTCCTTTGTGTGCTAGTAGCAAAAGATGTGTGTGTGTGTGCGCGCGCTCACACGTGCACACCTTAGTGGGAACATTGTTTCTAATTAATAGAGCATTTAATGTTGATATGAAGTTAGCTTAGTATTTGAAGTTAAGAATACCTTTTCCCCTCATTCTGACTCCATTCTGAATATGCAATTTTATTGTAAATGGGTTCTTACTTAGATTCCATTAATGTGAAGTGCAATCTCATTGTAAATATCAAAATTATGGCCACAGGAAATGTAATTCAATATTGAGTTTTTGATAAATTTTTAAAAATATATTCAAATGTTATCAGACAGGAGAACGGAAAGGGCTGCAGCCTGGTTGATAAGGCCAAGGGAAGGATAACGTTCAAACCATAGTCTTACTCAAAGAAAAAGTTTTATCTTAAAAATAAGACATTTCAGATTACTATGCTACCGTGGACAGAAAAGTCGACCTGGTTATATGCCAGGAGATATTGTAAGGTGGACGACCACGAAGACAGCTGTAGTCAAGGAAGGGTGGCTTGGTCAGTCATTGTGAACATCAAGGGATTAACCATGAGCATAATAAACATTGAGTTACGTGACTGAAAGATGTATCATGCACAATGCAGTAAAAGGTTACGCGAATATTCTATTTCACGTTACATAAAAAAGGCATGTACATTGAGATTCAATTTCTACAGCTGTGATCTTGAACATTTAATCATCCACTAAGTACCATGTAAGACATATCTTAAATAGAATTCAGCAAATTACAAAGCACGATGTAAAATATTTGTCTGCCTGTATGGAATTAAAATCATTATCTGATTGAAATGTCTCTGCCTTGATAACCAGATTTGAAAGGAAGTGCAATGCAAGCTAATTGTATGTTTGGGTGGGATGTTATTTAGCCTGTGTAGAATAATCTGATTGTTACAATGAAGTTAAATGTGTTTGCCTGACGAGAATATTTTAGTGCTCGAGCATCACATTTATTACTTGACTTTACCTCGTCCCCAGATTAATCTTGGCATATTAGACCTCACAATTAACAGCATGATCAGTCATGGTTCTGTTTTAGAACTAAGGAATGTTGAACTGGCTGGTGGCACAATGACATCAGCGCCGGATTCGGGAACGAAGGTTCCCGGGTTCGAATCCAGTCGTAGCCGCTCCCGAGTGCGCTTTCCATCTGTGCCAGGTTGCGGGTCGAGGTCGCAACTCGGCCTTGTAAAATAAAGGGAAAAATAATGCAAAATGTCTGTGTGAGGAGTGGTACGCCACACAATCTCTCTCTCTCTTGCTCCGCGCCTTGTAAAGGCATGAGAAAAGACATCGTCCTGCCAACATCGCACATGCAGATGCAGACTCACATGCACAGACGAACTCGCATGCAGGCACACGCCAAAAAAAAAGAACAAGGAATGTTAAATTACTTTTGCAGGATCTGAAAATGAAACCATTTTGGAGAAAGTAATTTCATTTTTTGACTTGACCTAGTGCTGTCCTGCACAAAGATTATTAACACCTTTCCTGCACATTTACCCTCACCCCCTTCTCCATCTTCCATAACAAGGAGAGAGTTCTGCTTATCATTACCTACCACCCCATGACCCTTCTTTACCAGCACATCATTCTTTGTAACTTACACCATCTACAATGCGATCCTATCACAAAGCACTTTTCCCCCACTACAAACCCCTACCACTGCCTGCTTTCTGTAGGGATTATTTTCTATGTGGCTCCCTTGTCCACTCGTCCCTCCCCACTGATCTCCCACCTGGTACTTAACCCTGGAAGTGTGACAAGTGCTACAGTTGACCCCTACACTTCCCCCCTGTTTGGGACCCCAAACACTCCTTCCACATGAGGCAACACTTTACCAGCAAGTTTGTCAGGGTCATCTACTGTATCTTATGCTCCCAATGCTGCCTCCTCTACATTGGTGAGACCCTCTATGCAGATTGGGGGACTAGCTTGTTGAGCACCTTCGCCCTGTCTGTTGCAAGAGGCAGGATCTTCCTATGGCTACCCATTTCAATTCAACTCCCATTCCCATTCTGATATGTCTGTCAATGGGCTCCTCTGCTGCCAAGATCAAGTCAAACTCATATTGGAGGACAGAAACCTATGGGCAGACTCCAACCTAATGCCATGAACATTGATTTCTTTAACTTCTCGTCATTTCTCCCCCTTCCCTCATTATCCCGTTTTCCTTTCCCCATTCTCATCACCCTCTTCTACCTATCACCACATTCTGTTGCCCCTCATCCTCCTCTTTCTCCCATGGTTCACTGACCCATCGTGTCAGATTACGAGAGAAAAATCTGCAGATGCTGGAAATCCAAGCAACACACACAAGATGCTGGAGGAACTCAGCAGGCTAGGAAGCATCGATGGACAAATACAGTTGATGTTTCAGGCCAAGAGTGTCGACTGTGGTCTTTTCCATAGGTGCTGCCTGGCCTGTTGAATTCCTCCAGCATTCTGTGTGTGTTGCTCCATTGTTTCAGATTCCTTCTTCTTCAGCCCTTTACTTCTTCCCCTATCCCCTCTCGGCCTCTTAGTTCATCCCCTTTCCCCCTCACGTATCGCCTTTTACTTCCTCTCCTTCCTCAACCACTACCCTCCCCCTACTTATTCTGACATCTGCCCTGTTCCTTTCCAGTCCTGATGAAAGGTCTCAGCCCAGACATTGGCTGTTTATTCCCCTCAATAGATGCTGCCTGGCATGCTGAGTTCCTTCAGCATTTTGTGTGTTGCTCAAGATTTCCAGCATCTTCAGAATCTCGTGTTCATTATTAACACCTAGTCAGTTAACAAATGTTCTCATTTGTTGTGATGTTGGTTGCAGGTGATGGATACAAGGTAAATCAATTCAGAACCATGTACTATCAAATGTATTTTACTTCACAATGGGAAAATCCACAATAATCTGACTTGCAAACAATCGCATCAGGGCTTTTTGTATCTTTTAAATTTGCTGCAGTAAATCACTATTTACTAACTATTCACATTGGTTATTTTCAGACTCAGAATTTCACCCCGTATCTTTCTTACAACAATAACGTATTATACATGACCTTGCTGTGTATATCCACAATAATTTGATGAGAATTATATCACACTATAATGGATAGTTAGAAAAAAGTTAATAATGTATGTTGAAGAAAACTAACTTTTTTAATGAATTCACTTTTTTATATTTATCTTGATTCCTCTCAGTAACCTAGAAAATAAAGATTAATTAATGTACTGAAGAAGCCAATAAATATACCTTTGTGACTGCTATGCAGATAATAAGACATTGCTTGCAGTTCTCACTGGGGCAATGCAAAGTCCTTGAGCTGATCACATAGCATAATCCATCATGCTTTCTCTGATTTTGAATCACACCCAGTGATAATCTTACAAGCACAACAGTTGCTTCCACTCTCTGCTTCCCCTACCTTGAATGTAGTCAGTGTGAAATAAATTTATTTTGGACAGTATCACAAATGCCCAAAAATAAAGTGGGAGTCCTCTTTGCACCCTGCTCCATTTTCTGTTCTTTAGCCAGACAGGGTAATCATGATTGTGATGGCATTTACAGAAAAGGAATGGTGATTGTGTTAGGGATTCCTGGTCCTCCATTGACCTTGTTAGATTTTACTAGAAAAAATGGCATCTGATATCAGTGTCACTTCAATAAGACAATTTTGCCTCCAGATATGAGAATAACATTCAAGGGTGTTTGCAATTCAGTATTTAGGACCCTGTGCTCACTTTACTTTTTCTTCTTCCTCATCAGCTTTAGGATTACTTGCTTCCACTCAGGTTTGAAGGATGCTAAAGCAAATAATAAGGCAAATATCAGATACTCAGAATATTACACAAGGTGGGAGAGGAAGTGTCGGTGGAAATGGAGAGAGAGTAGCTTGAGAGGTGGTGCACTGCTTCTACTCCTTACATGGAGGTTGTGTGCATTTCAGGCACGTGGGCTTCAAACACTTAGTGCCATTTCAAGTACTTCTTGATTGCTGAAACATTCTCTCTGTCCAACTTGCACCAGATCAAACTTCAGAACAGACAATTTCTTTTGGGAGTTCAGAATACGAATACCCCTAGGTGTTGACAGAATATATTTAGCACTGCCAAGTTGCAGATGTGGACCTGGGAGAGAATGATGATATTGGTTTGTTTATTCTTCCAATTGATTTGGAGTATTTTGGAGAGGCAACATTGGTGGTATCACTCCATTGTCTTTGTTGGTAGTACCAAACCCAAATAAAAGGTCAGGAATCACTTTTGCCCAATTAACCATAAGTGTTGTGCCAGGGTGAGCATCCTGAAGTTTTTGGGTACCCACATCTCTCCCTAGCCCAACATGTTGATGCAATTAAAGGTCAAAGTAAATTTATTATCCAAGTATATACAGGTTGCATTATATTACATCAGGATGAATTTTTTGCAGGCATTCACAGGAACAAAAAATACTATAGAACTTTACAAAAAACCTATACATAAACAAAGACTGACAGACTACTAATATGCAAAAGACAAATAAAAGTAATATTGAGAACATGATTTATAAACAGTCCTTGAAATTGAGTCTGTGGGTTATGGAAGGTGAAAAAGGCACATCAGCATCTTTGTGAGGAGTTTGAGGAAACAGTGTGTCATCAAAGACTCTAACAAATTTCTACAGATGTATGGTGGAGAATATTCTGGCTGGTTGCTTCACCACCTGTGTAACTGCACCGGTCCAATGAAATAATGGCCACACAACATACAGATGTCCTTGAAGGTTGATTTATTTTTAGTTCATTCTCTCTCTCTCTCTCTTTCTTTCTTTCTTCAGTAGACACCATGAAAACTTCAAGAAAATAAAGGACATAAAAAGTTTGGAACATACATCTCTCAGTCTTTTAAAGTCTCTCAAGCTAGTGTCCGCCGATAAACAGTCCCGAAACAAAAGTGTGCTGACATCAAATAAAATCACTAAAAACATATCACACTGTCCATGTAAAGGCACTTCAGCAACATTACATAAAACAAATAAAAAAGACAATTACCATGTGTGCCTCTTGGACCACATGCAGAATGAGGTTATTTTAGAGCCATATGTCTTTCTCTGCTTCCATATTGGTTCTGACCCATAATACCACAGTCATGCTTTTATTAAACTCTGGTCATGTGACCATTACACTCTGGTCATGTGACCCATTACACTCTACATTAAATAAAACCTTACATAAAATATTTTAAGGTGATAAAATAATCATGAATTTATGACAAAACATATAAAATAAACTTCTAAATGAAACATGTCTCTGAGACAGTTACAACCTGATATGGAAGCCCCAATACACAGGATCAAAAGGGCTGTACAAAGCCAGTTCCATCAAGAGGATGTCTCCCCACCAGCGAGCACATCTTCAAAAGATGGTGCCTCAAGAAGGTAGGTTCCATCATTAAGGACCTTCACCATCCACAGGATGCTGTCTTCTCATTATTCTACCACCAAGGTGGTGGTACAGGAACCTAAGGGCCCACTAGCAACATTTTAGAAACAATTTCTTCCCCTCAGCCATCAGATTTCTTTACAGACAATGAACTATCTCATGAACACTACCTCACTGTTTTTGCTTTCCTTTTGCACTAATTTATATTTTAAAACTATATATGACTTATAGTATTTTATAATATTATTTTATTATTACACTCTACTGCTGCCACACAACTGCAAATTTTATGACATATGTCAGTGAAAATAAATTTCATCTTGATTCTGACTATTTCTGTGTTGACTTCATGGTCTGTGATTGTTCTTAAAAGAGGCTATAGGTGACATGCGCTTCTAAAATTATAAGGGGCACAGAGCAAGTCAGGTAGGGGAGTCTGAGGATTTCAGGGCATAGATATCGGTGAGCAGGGCAATACTTAAAGGAGACCTAAGGGACAACTTTCTCACAGAGGGAGATGGGTCAATAGAATAAGCTGCATAAAGAACTGATAGAAGCAGATAGAAGTCAAAAAATGTCATAAGCATTTGAACAGGTACATGAAAAGGAGAGGAACAGAGGGAAATGACCCAAATGCAGAAAAACAGGATCAGAATAGATAGCCTTCTCAGTTAGCTTGGACAAATCAGGCTGAAGGGACTGTTTCCATATTGCAAGTCACTAATGGTGACCAAGTGAATGTACTTCAGAATACTTGTAGAAAGCAAACAAGGCTGACATCAGTTATAATGATTCTTTGCCATGTTTTTGATAACTGTATGGTAGCACACTGCATCCATTTCACACTGCCTTTCTACTTATTATTTGTAGAATTTTCTACTGATACGGACTTCTCCCCCTATTCCTATCTGTGTGCAGTTCTTTGGCTAATGTCTATTTTTCCAGTGTGGGAAGAGATAACGGTTTTAAAGGTGTATGTGTGACTCCACAGTCTCACTTCTCCACAACAGCACAAGCATCACATTTGTGAATATAACTTGGCAGCGTTGAAGGCTAAAGGAAACATGTGTCACGCTTTGTGAACAAGAGAAGTGGAAAAAATGCTTGTGGGAATAGACTGATTTGAATTCTAGCAGAGTTTCTCCTTCATGCAAGTTACTGTCTCTAATCTCAGGTGAGGGTCAGGGAGGAGATAGACAGCCTCGAGAATAATAGAAAGCTAATAATCCAAAGATCTGGAGTAATTATTTAGAAAAACATAAATTCAAGTCCCCCTTGGTATATGTGGAATTTGTTTTTATTTAAATTGGTCTTCGCAAATGAAATTACTAGATGCTTCCTGCTCATTACACCGCTGGTGTTTAAGGCAGCAATGAAGATCCACCATCTCTGTCTGTCCTTACAGTCGCACACAGATATAGAAGGATTCTTCGTTGCTGTTTCTTATCAGTTTTTTTTAACCAGTTAAGGTTGTTAGCCCTAAACTGAAGCTCTGAATCTGGAGGACTGTTGGACCTCTCTTAGTCTGGCCTCTACCCTCTGACCTGTTTGTCATGGGTAACCCTACCAAGAGCCAAAGCATAAAGCCCTGACTCCAGCAAATATAGCTCTCGGAGTCACTGAGGCACGCAAGCCTCCAAACCCTACGACAAGGTCGTTGTCCTCTTGTAGGGTAATTACATGATATTGGTTCAAAACCCGTCAGGTTCACTAATGTTCTCCAGATGCAGAACAGCGTGGTTGATGTCCAGATGCCTTCAGAAACTACACTGGCACAATCAAGAACAACACAGTGTCATCAATAAATTCGAGCCTTGCCAGTTATGCCCAAAATCTGTCTAAAATATTTTTAAAATAACATCAAACACAGAGTATTAGCTTTGGCCACTCTTGAGATGTCACAGAAAAATTTCTACACTTCATGTATTTCTTGAGAGTCATGCAACAGCATCTGCTGAAGATGTTGTCCAAAGAGTTAAAGTCACCCTCTTAAAGCACAACACACCCTCCCATCAAAGCTCAGGTCTGTTTCTGCTGCACCAACTTCAGCCAGCAATGCTTCAATAATTGCATCTGCAAATCTCTAGGCCTTGCCATCACCCAATCATTATCTAGTGACCACCTTCTCTTCAGACTGATGTGAAGTGAAAAAAAAAACTCTCTCCACCCTTAACAGTCCCTTCATCCACACCTGCTGTTCCTGTAACCAAATGATCTCCGTGTTTCTCTGGTTCTTAGCTCCTGCATGTTCCCTTGTTTTGCTTGCTTGACCATGATGTAGGCTAATACTCAGCAAGGCTCAGCGTATGTCTCCCTATATGGCATTACTAGCAGTCTTATGGGTTACTTCTGACAATGGTGCTGCCGTATTTGCTGCAGGTTAGACGTTCATGTGTCTCCTCTGTCTAGCTACCTCTGTGATGTCAGTGGCTGTGGAAATTTCTATCAAAGTTGGGTGAGGGAGGAGGGTAGGAATGGGGTAAGATGGATATTTCTGAGATTTAGATAAATCATGAGAGCAATTCTCATCTTGCCTTCCAAAGGGTTTTGAGACTTTGGAACGCTCCCTTTTAAAGGGCAAAAAGAGGCAGAATCTTTGGATATGCAAGATACACAACCAGTCTGCAGGAAGAACTGGTAGCATCTTTGAGAAGAAAGAAATCGTCAAAAGGGATCTAGTGCTTTCCTGGTGTATATGGTGAACAAATTCTTTGGCTTCCAGCTGGGTACAGATATCGATTTTAATTGATGTTTCAATGACAATCTCTGCCATCTTCATCAGGGATGATGCCAAGGCATGTCTAGTCCAGTGGTACTCGTAACCCCATCGTCTATCCCTCCTAATTAGTTAGTCCTCACCCAATAAAGTTTCCTCCCTTCCACCTTGCTTACAATCAAAATCCAGTTTTTGCTTAGAGTGAGACCTTTATTTTTTGTTAAAACTCTTTTCCCCTAGCTTTATTTCAATAAATGATTGGTCAGCTGGTTGCGCAGTGACATCAGCACCGGACTCCGGAATGGAGGTTTCCCGGTTCGAATCCAGTCAGGCGGCTCCCGAGTACGCTTTCCATCCAAGCAGGGTTGAGTGTTGAGGTTGCAACTCAACCTCGTAAAATAAGGTGAATAAATAAAGTAAAATACTGTGAAATGTCTGTGCGAGGAGTGGCGCCCCACACAGTCTTCCGATCCGTGCCTTTTAAGGCATGAAAATGCCCGACGCTGGCCTCTCAGGCCCGAGTTGACATCATCATCATCATCATCATAATCATCATCATTTATTTCAATGGTTTCTCTCACCAGGCAGTCTCAAAAGCCATTGGTTTAGCACAGTAGTTTTGCACCATCAAAGTCATTCCTATGGCCCTTACGAATGTAATGTTCTGCTACCGTCGATTTCTCCAGGTAACCTGAAAGGGTACACCTCCTGTGCTTCTTGATACGGGTTTCCTCTGTGCATCCCATCTGGCTGAATCCTGTAAATGCCAGCCATCCTGAGTCTCAGGTCATGTTTGACCCACATTAACGGTGATTTAAGCTTCCTTATGTGTTTGTGGATCCTATTAATATGGTATTGCTTCAGGATCCTAGCGATCCTTCTAGAAATTGTGGAAATATAGAGAAGACACCCACTTCAAGATGTAAAGATTCAAAGATGCTCTTCTGCACATCATTGATTTAATGTGCAGTCATTTGAGTTACTGTCACCTTCCTGTCAGCTTAAACCAGTCTGGCCATTCTCCTCCGATCTCTCTCACTATCAAGGCATTTTTGCCCACAGAATTATGGCTCACTGGATGTTTTTATTGCTTTTCCCACCTTTGTAAACTCTAGAGACTGTTATACATGAAAATCCCAGAGGTTCAGCAAATTCTGAGATACTCAAACCACCACATCTGGCACCATAAGTTACTCCACAGTTAAAGTAACTTAGATCACATTTCTTCCACATGTCTGAATGATAACTAAACCTCTTGACCTTGTATGCATGTTTTTATGCATTGAGTTGCTGCCACATGATTGGCTGATTAGATATTTGCATTAGTGAACAGGAATACAGACATACCTAATAAAGTGGTTACCAGATGTATAAACCCACAAACAATTAGCATGCAGAATGATTCTGAGGGAATTTCATCTGAAAATACCTACTTCAGATGCTGCTTGTCCTGTTTTGGAAGTATATTGTATTTCCATTTTCTCAGCATCATTGTATCTGAATCCAGGAAATCCTTATCCAGAAGATCTGCAAGATTAGAACTCGGTACCTCTTTCTCAAGGGAAAACAGCAACAGGTAATAAATGTTTGTTTTGCCAGCAACACCCACATCATAGAGTCATAGAAGCACAGAACGCTATGGCACAGAAACAGGCCCTTTGGCCCTTCTAGTCCATGCCAGCTTGGTCTTCGGTCTCATCCCGTTTACCTGCATCTGGATCATAACCCTCTATACCTCTGTCATCATTTATGTATCCAAGGAACCCTTAAATGTTACAATGGGCCCTTTCATCAACAGGTGAGGTGCCAGAAGATTGGACGATAGCTAATGTTGTTCCGTTGTTTAAGAAAGGCTCTAAAAATAAGCTGAGAAATTATGGGCCAGTGAGCCTGACATCAGTGATGGCTAAGTTATTAGAAGGTATTTTAAGCGACAAGATATACAAGTATTTGGATACACAGGGACTGATAAGGCATAGTCAACATGGCTTTGTGTGTGGTAAGTCATGTCTAATCAATCTTATAGAGATTTTCAAGGAAACCACAAGGAAAGCTGATGAAGGCAAGGCAATGTATGTTGTCTATGTGGACTTTAGCAATATATTGGGGTGTATGGGGTGTCAGGGAGGGGTAGCACCTCTGGTGGGGGAACATGTTGCGTTCTTCTCAAGGCGGTTTGTCCACCTTTGGTCCCCACCTGGCACTCAGCTCTCACCTGTGGCTCCCCGTAGCTGTTTTCATGCGACGGCGGCCATACCCCGGGCAACGGCTTCGGCAAGCCGGCTAAACCAGGTGAGGGTAGCCGACGGGTCTCAAACCCTCGGTGAGATAGGGAGATATCTATCACAGCATGTGAAGACAGACTCCAGCGGATTGAGCGGACAAGACCAATGGAAGGTCCAACGGTCAAGAAGGCGGTCTCTGCAATTGACGTGGAACGTGTAGAGCAGGACAAGACACAGAAGACGTCCTAGTCATCCACTGTGCCTAGTCCCATCTCCAGCCGTCTCGACTCTGTCTTGCCACTGGATCCAGATGGGAATTGGAAAGAGAAAGTGAGGCTGACGCGGCGCAACTCTCCCTCCCTTAAATCCAAATCACGCGTTAGTCTCGATACCACCTGGTGTCGAGGTCCTCATCGACGTTGACGATAGATGAACAGAGCAATAAATTTGACAAGGTTGTGTGTGGGAGGTTGGTTAAGAAGTTTCAGTCAGTTGGCACTCAAGATAAGGTGATAAATTAGATTCAGCATTTGCTTCATGGAGAAGCCAAAGAGTGGTAGTGGATGGTTTCCTCTCTGACTGGAGGCCTGTGACTAGTGGAGTACTGTGGGGAACGGTGTTGGGTCCTTTGTTATTTGTCATCTATGTTAGAGATCTAAATGATCATACAGTAAAATGGATCAGCAAATTTGTGGATGACACCCAAATTGAGAGTATAGTGCTCAGTGAAGAAGACTATCAAAACTTGCAGTGGGATCTGGATCAGCTGGAAAATTGGGCTGAAAAATGGCAGATGGTATTTAATGCTGACAAGTGTGAGATGTTGCACTTTGGGAGGACAAACCAGAGTAGGACTTACATGGTGAGTGGTAAGACACTGAGGAGAATAGTAGAACAGATGCATCTGTGGATACAGACACATATTTCCTTGAAGATGACATCACAGGTAGATAGGAGGTAAAGAAAGCTTTTGGTACATTGGCCTTCATAAATCAAAGTACTGTGTACAGGAGTTGGGATGCTTTGTTGAAATTGTAAAAGATGTTAGTGAGGGCTAATTTTCAGTATTGTGTACAGTTTTGCCCCCTACCTACAGGAAAGATGTCAATAAGTTTGAAAGAATGCAGAGGCAATTTACAAGACATTTGCAAGACTTGAAATCCAGAGTTATAGGAAAAGGTTGAGAAGCTTAGGACTTTATTCCCTAGAGCACTGAAGAATGAGGGAAGATTTGATAGAAGCAACACACACAAAAAATGTTGGTGAACGCAGCAGGCCTGGCAACATCTATAAGAAGAGGTATAGTCGACGTTTCGGTCCCAGACCCTTCGTCCCGAAACGTCCACTGTACATCTTCCTATAGATGCTGCCTGGCCTGCTGCGTTCACCAGCATTTTCTGTGTGAGTTGCTTGAATTTCCAGCATCTGCAGGTTTCCTCGTGTTTGAAGATTTGATAGAGGCTTTTTATAAGTTATGAGGGTATAGATAGGGTAAACGCAAGCAGGATATTTCCACTAGGTTGGGTGAGACTAGAACTAGAGGTAAAGGTGAAAGGAGAAAGGTTAAGGGGACATGAGGAAGATTTTTTTTCATTCAGAGGGTGGTGAAAGTGTCCAACAAGCTGCCAAATGAAATGGTGAATGCGGGTTCAACTTTAACATTTAAGAGAAATTTGGAAAGAAATATGGATGAGAAGGGTTTGGAGAGTATGTCAGAGGGAATAGGACATTTAAAAGTTTGGCATGGACCAGATGGGCTGAAGGACGTGTTTCTGTGCTGTAGTGTCCTAATTGAACCCACCTGTACCACTTCCGCTGGCAGCTCATTCCACACTCACACCACCAACTGAGTGAAGAAGATCCCCATCAAATTCCCTTTAAATTTTCACCTTTCACCCAAAAACTATGAATTATAGCCTTAGTCTCACCCAACCTGAAAGGAAAAAGCCTGCAAGCATTCACTCTATCTATACCCCTCATAATTTTGTACAACTCTACAAGATCTCCCCTCAATCTCCTGGGCTTCAGTGAATACAGTCCTAATCTATTCTTGTCAATTAACTTAAGTCACATTCTCAAATCAGTGGTAAATATCTAATCAGCAAATACTGCATAGACTAGGATTGTACTGTATACTGTAAGAAAACTGAGATGATCGTGTACTTTCTGGTAAAACAAAATCAATGGAATTTATCTTCCGCAATGACCCTAGTCAGATGTTTCAACAAGGCTGAAACTTTAAATTACTTATGGTTTCATCTCATAAGTCAAATTATAGATCATATTGTACTTGTGTTGCTATAAATTGATCTAATTTTTGCCCATTTCCAATTTAAAACACATCACCTCTTACTTCCTTAAACTGCAAAATTCCTCTCTGTCCAAAATGAAGCTAAGAGCAGTATAACATAATGACCATATCAATTTGCAATGTTCCTATTTTTAAAAATTTTTTTCAAAGAACATTAATTTTGCATGTTTCACATGTCCTGTACATAATCATAGATTTATCCGTATTAAATTCCAACTGACATTCCTTAACTGATCCATTTAATTATGTCTTTCAATGTCATAAATCTCTCTTACTCTAGTTAACTGCCCACATAAATTAGTGTCATCAGCAAATTTTACGAGTCTACTGGAATGATTGTCCTCCATATAATTTCTGAATAGTGGTAAAATTAAGTGACCCAGAACAAGCCTTCATTGCTGACTTTGCCTTTCTCAAGTTTTGTTCATTTACTATTATTTTCAACTTTTTGTTGGCATTTCTATGGAGAAATAGCTGTACAACTAATTACATATACCTTGGCAAATTAGATATGACAGAACTATGCAGCCAGAGGCCATGTTACTGATTGTGTCCATAATGGAAAACCATGGATTCCCTGAACAGGAATTCAACCCTACTGTGGTCAGGAGAAAGATAAATCCAAGCCACTGGATATTATTCATAAGCAAATAAAAATGCTGGACGCATCTAGCAGCAAAAAAAAACAGTTCGAGAGGACTAGTATAACTACACTTAAGAGAAAGCTGGAACAAAAACAGGAGGGAGGAGGGAATGGAAGGTTACACTGACAGATTTAGATGAGGAACGATGGAAAGAGGCATGTGTGCCAGCGTAGTCTGGTTAGGCCAAGTTTCTGCACCATATATCTCGTGTAATACTGCACAATTAATTATTCAAATGAGCTTTTTTTCTAATTTCACCCTTGGAAAGCTTGGCTCCAGTTTTGAGTCTATATCCACTAGTCATCCAAACAGCAAAAGTCTTTTTCAATCCTTTTTAATGCCTTGTAAACGTTGATTAAAGCATCCTTTAATTATATAAATTCTAGAGAATATATTTTTACTTTCTGTTAGCTGATGTCAACACTAACTCAAACTTAATTGGCTACAGATTGTAAATCTATTTTAACTTCTGTGAATATTTGCATCATTATACCTCATCTGTTGTGCCCCACTTACACATAATCATTCTCAGAGGCCCACTATAACTGAGACATTCATCATGACAAAGCAAGGAAACAAGGCTTATATCCATCCTTTGATATGATCCATTGGCAGTTTCAAGGCACAGATGGTAATAAATTTGCCCAGTATTATAAGCTTCAGTTGGCTTCTCACTGCAGGGGCACAACTTAGATTTGTGTGTCTTTAGTGTCCTATATTCAGAAGTTATCTGGGATAGGTAAATGATTTTAAATATTGAATACCATGTGCATGGTACTTTACCTACTTGTCAAATACCACAAGAATTCTGTTGTAGAAAGCCTTTAGTACAGCAAGAACAATACAGAAAATGTAAAATAAAATCTGTTACTAAGATAACAGGGACAATGACTATAGTTCATGAAGGCCATATTAAAAGAAGAAAGAGTGGTGGAGATAGAAGTTTCTGAAATTGTGGAATGGTGGAATAATCAAATTGGCAGATAAATAGGTCTGAAATAGAATCACACAGTTATCCTGAAAATTTATAGACTAGGGTTAATGCAGATAGAGTGAAGGGTGTGACCATAGAAAAATCTGAAACCAAGATGAAAATTTCTCATGTATAATTATTTAATTGGTACCTAATGTAGACCAACAAGTAGAAGAGTGATGGGAATGAGACACTCCAGAGCAGTAAGCAGGAAGTTTTGCGACTAACCTGAAGCTGTCAAAGATTATAACAAAGAGGACCAGGCAAAGTTTTAGATGAATGCAAAATCCAATAACTTCAAACAACTAATGAAGCTACAGGAGATTGAGGGATGAGGAACCAAGCATACAAGCCAGTCAGGTAACTATGTTTTATTTTCAAATATTCCTTAATTTTTTTTTTAGGGTGGCATGGTAGCATAGTGGTTAGCTTAATAGTTAACAGCGCCAGCGATGTGGATTCAATTCCGCCACTGTTTGTAAGGAACTTGTATGTTCTCCCCATTACTGTGTGTGTTTCCTCCAGTTGCTCCAGTTTCCTCCCAAATTCCAAAAACACTTAGGTTAGTAAATTGCATGTATGCTATTTTGGAGCCGGAAGCATGACAACACCTGCGGGCTGCCCCCAACACATCATCAGACTGCTGTTATCTGAATTATTTATGAACTGTTCAATCCAATACTTGAATTTGTCTACTGGTCCTACAGTCACAATTAAGTAATATTGCCAATCAGGTTAAGGCACCGCCTAAGGCTTAAAGTTTGTCAAGCTACATGAATTTAATTTATATTCTTTAAAATCTGAAAGGATGAGAAATATTATAATCCATTCTTATAAATGTGTAGTAGAATTACAAATGCATTATTGTATTACTTGAAGAGGAGAGTCGGACTGTCAGTATGCAGGAATTGGAATGGTCAGTTAAGAGACTACAGTTATTGATAAAGAAATGAGGTTGAAGTCACAAATGAAACTCACTGGCATGACCTCAAGGACCAAAGATTAGCGACTTTGATATTGCTGCTGATATAATATAAAGTACAAATTAATAGATTATTTCCTCACTCAACCAATATCCACGTAAAACTCCATCATCATTACTTGAATCTTTGGAACAATTCTGCTTTAATTTGTTGCCAGTGCACAATCTACTTGATTGTCAATGAAGTACAGTCATTTTATGCAATACAACTGATAAAACAACTCCTCAGACACACATACAAATGATCATATAGAGATATATAGCATAAATTAATTAACTTTTCAGTAAGATAGATAGATAGATATACTTTATTGATCCCAAGAGAAATTGGGTTTCGTTACAGCTGCACCAACCAAGAATAGAGCATAAAAATAGCAATACAAAAACCACAAACAATCAAACAACAAAATGCAAACTATGCCAGATGGAAAATAAGTCCAGAACCAGTCTATTGGCTCAGGGTGTCTGACCCTCCACGGGAGGAGCTGCAAGTTCGATGGCCACAGGCAGGAACGACTTCCCGTGCCGCCCAGTGTTGTATCTCGGTGTAATATGGCCGAAGTCCAACAGTAAAATGTTCAATATCCGGTTTACAAACATGTTCCTTGATCGTAATATGACCCGGATTGCACCATCTGTTGTTAACCAGAACAGTAAACACCCAACTCCTTTATGCTTACCGCTCTCAGTGCACTTCCAGTCAGCCCGAACGGTCTGGAAGCCGTCCATGGAGAAGTTTTGATCGGGTATGTCCTCGTTCAGCCCCGTTCCAGTGAAACACATAAAACTGCACTCCCGAAGTGTTCTCTGATGTCTGGCTAGCGCTGTGAACTTGTCCATTTTATTACCCACCGAACTCCTCTTCTCCATAAGTCAGCAGTTTTGTTTGACTTTTTATGAATACCAAAATAACTCCATCAAGGAATATTTAAATAGATAAGGCAAGCATGGACCCTCTTGTTTCTCTTATTGTACTTAAGTGCAAAATATTGATGACAGAAGAGTCGGAATGCTTAAAGATGTGGAGAGCTTTTTTCTACATATTATTTGGGGACCCCAAGAAAGGGAGTTTGTGGAGTCCCTCTGAGTTGGATTCTTAGAACAGCTTGTACTGGAGCCTACCAGAGAGAACGCAATTCTAGATTTAGTGTTGTGCAATGAACCGGATTTGATCAGGGACCTCGAGGTAAAGGAGCCATTAGGAGGTAGTGACCATAATATGATGTTTTATTCTACAATTTGAGAGGGAGAAGGGAAACTTGGAAGTGTCAGTATTACAGTTGAACAAAGGGAACTATGGTGCTATGAGAGAGGAGCTGGCCAAAGTTCAATGGAACAATACCCTGGCAGGGATGACAGTGGAACAGCAATGGCAAGTGTTTCTGGGAATAATGCGGAAGGTGCAGGATCAGTTCATTCCAAAGAGGAAGAAAGATCCTAAGGGGAGTAAGGGGAGGCCGTGGCTGACAAGGGAAGTAATGGACAGTATAAAAATAAAAGAGAAGTATAACATAGCAAAGATGAGTGGGAAGCCGGAGGATTGGGAAACTTTTAAAGAGCAACAGAAGGTAACTAAAAAGGCAATACGCGGCGAAAAAATGAGGTACGAAGGTAAACTAGCCAAGAATATAAAGGAGGATAGTAAAAGCTTCTTTAGGTACGTGAAAAGGAAAAAAATAGTTAAGACCAAAATTGGGCCCTTGAAGACAGAAGCGGGTGAATCTATTATAGGGAACAAGGAAATGGCAGACGAGTTGAACAGGTACTTTGGATCTGTCTTCACTAGGGAAGACACAAACAATCTCCCAGATGTAATAGTGGCCAAAAGACCTAGGGTAATGGATGAATTGAAGGAAATTTATATTAGGCAGGAAATGGTGTTGGATAAGCTGGTGGGTCTGAAGGCTGATAGGTCCCCGGGACCTGATGGTCTGCATCCCAGGGTACTTAAGGAGGTGGCTTTAGAAATTGTGGATGCATTGGTAATCATTTTCCAATGTTCTATAGATTCAGGATCAGTTCCTGTGGATTGGAGGGTGGCTAATGTTGTCCCTCTCTTCAAGAAGGGAGGAAGAGAGAAAACAGAGAATTATAGACCAGTTAGCCTGACGTCAGTGGTGGGAAAGATGCTGGAGTCAATTATAAAAGATGAAATTACGACACATCTGGATAGCAGTAACAGGATCGGTTCGAGTCAGCATGGATTTACGAAGGGGAAATCGTGCTTGACTAACCTTCTGGAATTTTTTGAGGATGTAACTATGAAAATGGACAAGGGAGAGCCAGTGGATGTAGTGTACCTGGACTTTCAGAAAGCCTTTGATAAAGTCCCACATAGGAGATTAGTGGGCAAAATTAGGGCACATGGTTTTGGGGGCAGAGTACTGACATGGATTGAAAATTGGCTGGCTGACAGAAGACAAAGAGTAGCGATTAACGGGTCCCTTTCGGAATGGCAGGCGGTGAACAGTGGGGTACCGCAGGGTTCAGTGCTGGGTCCGCAGCTGTTTACAATATATATTAATGATTTAGATGAGGGAATTAAAAGTAACATTAGCAAATTTGCTGATGACACAAAGCTGGGAGGCAGTGTGAAATGTGAGGAGGATGTTATGAGAATGCATGGTGACTTGGACAGGCTGGGTGAGTGGGCGGATGCATGGAAGATGCAGTTTAATGTGGATAAATGTGAGGTTATCCACTTTGGTGGTAAGAACGGGAAGGCAGATTATTATCTAAATGGAGTCAAGTTAGGAAAGGGGGAAGCACAACAAGATCTAGGTGTTCTTGTACATCAGTCACTGAAAGCAAGTATGCAAGTACAGCAGGCAGTGAAAAAAGCTAATGGCATGCTGGCCTTCATAACAAGGGGAATTGAGTATAAGAGCGAAGAGGTCCTTCTGCAGCTGTACAAGGCCCTGGTGAGACCACACCTGGAGTACTGTGTGCAGTTTTGGTCTCCAAGTTTGAGGAAGGACATTCTTGCTATTGAGGGAGTGCAGCGTAGGTTCACAAGGTTAATTCCTGGGATGGCGGGACTGTCATATGTTGAAAGATTGGAGCAACTGGGCTTGTATACTCTTGAATTTAGAAGGCTGAGAGGGGAACTTATTGAAGCATATAAGATTATTAAGGGATTGGACACGCTGCAGACAGGAAGCATGTTCCCGCTGATGGGTGAGTCCAGAACCAGGGGCCATAGTTTAAGAATTAGGGCTAGGCCATTTAGAGCGGAGTTGAGGAAAAACTTTTTCACCCAGAGAGTGGTGGATATATGGAATGCTCTGCCCCAGAAGGCTGTGGAGGCCAAGGCTCTGGATGCTTTCAAAAAAGAGATGGATAGAGCTCTTAAAGATAGTGGAATCAAAGGTTATGGGGATAAGGCAGGAACTGGATACTGATAGTGGGTGATCAGCCATGATCACAGTGAATGGCGGTGCTGGCTCGAAGGGCCGAATGGCCTACTCCTGCACCTATTGTCTATTGTCTATTGTCTATTGTCTATTGTCTGTTATCATACATTTATTAGATAAGGCTTTGCTGGCAAGACCAGTGTTTATTGTACATCCACGATGACAGCTCGGAGGTGTTGACAGATGTCTTTGAAGTGCTCCTCAAAGTGATCTTTTTGAGGTGTAAATGTTCTAGAGACATGCTTGGATTTTCAGGATTTAAACCAAGCAGTGATGAGGAGACAGCAATGAATCTGGGGACTATTTTGTTGAGCCTCTCTGCTCTACCCACCAAAAGAGGAACTTCCCGATGGCCAAACATTTTAATTCCAATTCCCATTCCAGTTCCGACATGATGATCCATGGCTTCCTTTTGTACTATGATGAGGCCACCCTTAGGGAGGAGGAGAAACACCTCATATTCTGTCTGGTTAGCCACCAACCTGATAGCATGAATACTGATTTCTCCTGGTAAAAAAAAATAAATCCTCTTTCTCTCTCCTCTTCTTCTATTCCTTACTGCAGTTTCTTACCTCCTCTAACCTGCCTATCACCTCCACCTGCATCCCCTCCTTCTTCCCTTTCTCCTATAGTCCACTCTCCTCTCCTATCAGATTCCTTCCTCTCCAGCCTATTACCTTCCCTACACACGTGGACTTACCTGTCACCTCCTACCTATCCTCCTTCCCCCTACCCAACTTTTTATTCTGTTGTTTTCCCTCTTCCTCTTCTACTTAAGAAAAGTCTTGGCCTGAAATGTTGACAGTTTATTCATTTCCATAGATGTAGCCTGACCTGCTGAGTTCCTCCAGCATTTTGTGTGTGCGTTGATTTGGATTTCCAGCAACTGCAGAATCTATCAAATTTTCTTTTTTGCTGTTGTTTGTTATCCATCAAGTCAAACTCAAGATTTGAGTTCATGGATAATGGTTTTAACATAGGGATAAACACATGGTGTGTTTCAATAGCATGTGTATTTTAGAATACTGTCATAATTCTAATAAAACTTGCTTCGTGTCTCAGTATTTTTTCATTGCTACTTGAAACTCTGTCCTTTCCTGATGAAGTCACAGAGAAAACAAATTTATTTCCTTTTTTGTTACACGATAATTAAAATGAAAAGTTTCAATGTAAAGGCTGACTTACTTGTATTGACTGAATTGCCTTTAATTAGTTTTAATGCATGGAGAAATATTATCTTGGTTGGTTGATTGGATTCTGATAAATTGAGGTGCTTCACTGGTTGGGGTCAACCACGAATGTTGCGTCCAAGCTGTCTGCAAGATACAGAAGCCAGGGCAGTATGATATGGAGCTCAAGCTGTTGCCCATGTAGCAGGCTCCCTCTCTCCATGCAGCTGATGAATCCAAAGAAGCAACAGAGGCTGATGCAGTTTGGCACCAGTGGCATTGCAGTGGTTGCCAGTCAGTGTTGAACTCAACACAGGATTGCCTAAGGGGCTCCAGCTCCAGATATTTCCTCAGGGTTTACTCCTGAAGCCTTCCTCATGAGAGGGTATAACTGCAAAACAATGGAGGTTTGAGAACGGAGTTTTCTTTCTCCTAGGTGAGCTGCCAGCCAAGTTTGACGAGCCCCATCTGCCCGAAGTGACTGGTTTTATGATGCCAGGTTTAGTAGCTAAGCTAGAAGTGAAGGCCAGGAGCTGGATTTGGTTGTCAGAGGCTATTTGAGATGCACGCCACTAGGATCATTTAATAGGTAGTTGGAGCTTATCTCCACTACTATCCCCAGCTATAACAACCTTAATTAAGTTTGTTAAAGTTAATTCTGATACATTAATGGTTAATTTAATCATTTATATAGTTTAGTCAGGTAACCCAGTAACATTTTGTGCCACTTTTGGAGATATTTCTGTTTACTTTTCCGAATGCTGGAATGCTGCATGTAATTTTTCTCCATATATTTGTGGAAGGTATGTGCAGAATATTTTACAGTGGGCATTCATCCATGTCCTTGTTGTCTCTAAAGACTTGACTAAAACAATACTGTTTTGGCTAGTTGCCTTTCTTCTACAATAAAAGGTCAAAATCTCAAGGTGAAATTTTTACTATTTAAAACTGAGGTGAGTTTCTTTTTGTAGAACCTGTAAATCTTTAGAGTTCTTCATTCTGCTGAGCAGGAAGATTTTTGAATTTCTGAACATTAAATTAATTAAGGGGCATAAGTTTTAATTAGAATGTGCACCTGAGACACCGGATAGGCAAAGATAATGAATATAGAACAGGACCACATGGACCCCACATGAATTCCTTTCTTAAACTGCAATTAATAAGTAACTTTGCCACCTCAATGCTATCTCTACATCATTTGTTTACCCTGTGCTACACTGATTCAATTTTCTCAAATAGTTCATGACCACATCCTACCCTAATTTTCCACTGTGTAACCTTGCAATGGCTCTACACTTTTCCAAACTTGGTCTCTTATGAATCTCCTGCTTTAATCAGCATCCTTGCAGTTGCCAAAACCATGCATTATGGTTATTTGCACTCTCTATTTCTTCCTTTAAAAAACATCTAGATACATATTTCTGTTCGATGTGCAATAAAAAATGTCAGTATTGAATGTGTTGGTACTCCATGTGATGGAAAGGATGCATTCTTAGAATACCATACGTGCTTCAATTTTCTGTAATGCACCGTTGAGTCACTTTTTCAAATGCAAGTTCATTCCCACAGAAAACTTTTCTTTCAACAGTAATGTTCACATGGGTGCGCAATTTATAAACAACAGAATTCTGTATGCAGAAAAGAAATGGTTTTCTTTATGTGATTAGAAATAGGTGTTACGTTGTATGATTAAAATATTGATACACACATATCAATAGAGGAGAATGCCCTGTCAGTTTCCAAAGCAAGTCCCTTAAGTGGCCTCCCACTCTGAACTGGCAACTTGTGATATTTTCCCTTAGTAAATTTGTTCAGTTCTCTGTGCACATCTTGTGTTTATTCTCTTCCATATTAATTTCCAAAGAGTATTTTTTTCCAGCATCTCAAAATTTTAAGTAGTACTGTAATCCGTGAATTCCACAAGGATGCTTTTCATTATCGTGTAATTTATCACAAGGTTCTTATTCCTAGTGATATGATTTCATTGAAATATTAATGTGATATGTTTCTGTAAACTTAGTGTACTTAAATCTATAAAACTGAAATGCACAAATGCCTGAAATAATTTTTATGTACAAATTGGCTGCCATGTCTTCTACAATGATTACAATCTAAAAATAGTTAATTACTTGTTAAGGACTTCCGAATGCCTTGAAACTAAGAACTTTTTATTCTCCAGATAACCATGAAACAAAGAAAGAACATGAAAGTTGTTCAGAGAGAAACATTAAACACCCCCCCCGTACAAAAAAGTACAGCATCCCGATCATCAACTCCCTCCAAAATCCCCCTTCACCCGCACAAAGTGAAATGGGACCATTGACCTCACCCCCCACAAAAAACTAAAAAACATCAACCCCCAAACACTCTCCCCTCACACAACAAAACGGAAAAGGAGGGGCGATTAATTAAAACAAAGAATATAAAAACTGAAAGTCTGAAAAAAATCCACAGTCCATAAACACAATAGTCCAATCTATAAACGTAGATCCATGATACCATCCTACGATATCACCAACGTTCATCGAAAGAGAGTGACACCACACATGGCAGACACATACCCACCTTCCACAGTAAGCACACAGCGATAGGCCGCTCACAGACTCCTTGTCCGGCAGTGATAAAAAGGCAGGCAGTCAGCGCTGAACTCTTGCTCACCGTTTGCGTTCGCCTTGATGTCTCAATCTTCCTCGATGCTTTAATCGACGATTAATGGACACTTTAAACATCAAAATGGAGTTGATCATTTGCTCGCAACCTATCTCAAAGTTTCTTTACCTCGAGGCAGTATGGGTATGCACTGGCTTCCTGGAATCTTCTCAGAGACAGCAAAGTGCTGGATAACTCAAATGATCTCCAAGCTGTAAATCTCAGGCTCAAACAGTCCCAGAAACACATTTAAAGTGAAAAACAGACATGAAAAAAGATATTTTTGTTTTCTATCTGGAAGATGTTGACTGACGGAGCCGGCGGCATCTTGACCAAAAAGAGAATCTTGAGCTTCGATTCCACCTTTTCCTGATTATGACAATGTCAAAAAATATATCAGTCTCATCACTCAGTGACCACCCTCTGCAGAGAGTTTCACAGATTTACAGCTTTCTCTCTTCAGAAATTCCTCTTTATCTCAGTCTGTGGCCACTACCAATCCTGACCCTAGCTCAAGATTATCCATTCTAAAGAAACAGCTTCTCAACACCAACCTCTTTAATCACTCTCAGAATCTTAAATATCTCAAAGGGATCAAAGATGAAGCTCCAATACTCATGTGAGGAAGAAAAAGATCATTCCGATATAACATTCATTGTTTTCTATCTCCCCACTCTCCACCAAGAATTGGCCATTTGAGTTTTTATATCATTTTCTCTTTTGTTTTGTTCTCTGTGAATGACTATTGTGCATTATAGTATACAAAGTGTCTAATGGAATTAACCACCTGCCAGTAATTAGTATTGATACCAGAAACTTACTTAGCTTACCCACTTCGAAGTATCTTCATTTTAATAATTCTTATACTCCAATATATATTTTATTCCTTTAAATAAATAGATTTCATTATGCATGGGTTATCAGATGCAACATACCATATACTATCTTTGCTCTATTCATACCTAAAATTTAGAACAAGATCCACTGTATGATTCCAGGAAGTTAAACTTATGTTTCACTACGAGTCTATCTGGTTCATCTTTAGGATTTGCCTTCTCCTCAGATGTGGAAGTGAATGACTCTAAGCAAGAGAGTCAATCCAGCTTTTTGAGGCTGTAGGAACAAAGGACACAATCAAAGTGAAACATTATTTTAAAGCACAATAAAGGAAGATTGAATAAGCGATAAAGATTAATTTAGATATCAGCCAAATATCGATTGAAGTAAAGCTTCTATGTGTGATATAATGAGGTCTGGAAATACTCCATAGCCCTTGGATTTAAGAACAAAGTATGCATGATTAGAAAAGTTGTTAAGGTTGGGTGAAGTGAGGAAATCATTCAAGACAGTGCATAAAGTCTCACTCTGGGACAGGAAGGCAATTTTGAACATGACAAATAATTTCCAAATTGAGTGCTTAAGATGCTTAGGTTATAAACTGCTTCAGATATTTATGGAATCGATCGGTTTAATTGATTATTATGAAACCAATTCAGTTTTTTTAATCTATTAGAATAAATAGACAATCAATTAGGCAAGCCATTTTGCATATCAGTTCTATGCAGTTAATTGTTTGCTCAAAGATAAGAAGGAAACCACATAATATATTGACATGGTCATTCTTGTAAACAATATAATCCTGCGATATCACCAGATCTTGCTTGCAGTGCCAAGCTTACTGCAAATGCTTGAAGCACCTCAGATGCTAAAAATGGAGTGATCTGAAGGTATTCAGTTAAAGAACACTGCACCTGATATTTCTGGGCAGTGTTCCATTTATGTATGAAACAAACCTGAGTTTGCTTCTGAGAAAGAAAGGATCAGGCTTTTCAAATCTAGATTAAAGTGTACATGTATAGAAATTGATTTTGACATACACCAAATTAAATTGTTATTTTTGATATGACACAAAATCAGCAAGTTACATTTATAAAGCACCCTTAATATAGAGCATAAAAAGTTTGCCACAATGAGGTTACAAAACACACTTTAAACAAATTTACGACAATATTCCACGTGTAGGTGGTTTTGATGCTACAATGTTGATGAATAAAGTATGGGAGAATGTTATCTTTTGCAATTGATACTTTCATCAGAATCAAAATCAAATTTATTATCTTTGTCTTATATAACGTGAAATTTGCTGCTTTGTGGATGCTGAATGGTGCGAACACATAAAATTATGATAAATTACAAAATAAATAAATATTGGAGCGGAAAGGGAATAATGAGCTAGTGTTCATGGAATTATGCACTGTTCAGAAATACAATGGTGGAGGGAAAGAAGCTATTCTTGAATCTTAGAGTGTGTGTCTTCAGGCTCCTCTACCTCCTCCCTAACTGTGGTATTAAGAAGAGGGCATATCTATTAGCGCTTGATCACCAGCAGAAATTTATATGAGGCACTATCCCTGATGTAAGTTTTGAACAGTAAAATATTTGAGGAGAAAGAATTGGAAACTGGGCATCGTATAGATCAGTTGAAATGGAATGATATGTGAGACAAGTGCTCCAATCATGCTCCCGCATACATTTGCTCTGTTAGTTATAAGGCTATTATGACTGTGGTGACTTTCCTTTCGTACGATTTCTGAAATTTACCTGATGTCAGATGATAATAAAAATGTAACAAGAAGTGAGAAAAAAAAATGATCTGAATATCAAAATGAAAATCAGCTTCTTTCTGCCAAATGAGACTGCAAATAGAAATGGTACTCTTGATTCTGTACTGATTGGAAAATAGTTACTTTCACATCATGTATCATCATCTGCTTTATTTTAAATGTATGAGAATCATATACTGTATATTTTGGGATGACCTCTGGCAGAATTCTGAATAACTTCCTATGTTTTGCAATTCTCTTAGCAGGTAGTCGTCTTTAGAAGGTACTTGAGCAAATATCCAATCATATGAAATTTTTAACCAGAACGGGTGTCACTAATGTAAAGGTGAGAGAGTGGAAATATTGAAATGACATCAAAGCAACGGCGTAGTTTGTTGGAAGAAATATTGAAGATCTTATCATTCTGCAGTATCAAATCATAGTTTAGCATGAATTCAGAAACTAAACAAAAAATGGTAATGATGACTGTAATGTCAACAGCCTTGAGTTACTAACTCTGAGAGAGGTTTCTGGTGTATGAAAACAATGTAACATAAAAGTAGATGGAGGACATTACAAACAGTCATAGTCATAGTCATAGTCATACTTTATTGATCCCGGGGGGAAACTGGTTTTCATTACAGTTGCACTATAAACAATAAATAGTAATAAAACCACAAATAGTTAAATAGTAATATGCAAATTATGCCAAGAAATAAGTCCAGGACCAGCCTATTGGCTCAGGGTGTCTGACCCTCCAAGGGAGGAGTTGTAAAGTTTGATGGCCACAGGCAGGAATGACTTCGTATGATACTCAGTGTTGCATCTTGGCGGAATGAGTCTCTGGCTGAATGTACTCCTGTGCCCAACCAGTACATTATGTAGTGGATGGGAGACATTGTCCAAGATGGCATGCAACTTGGACAGCATCCTCTTTTCAGACACCACCATCAGAGAATCCAGTTCCATCCCCACAACATCACTGGCCTTACGAATGAGTTTGTTGATTCTATTGGTGTCTGCTACCCTCAGCCTGCTGCCACAGCACACAACAGCAAATATGATAGTACTGGCCATGACAGACTCGTAGAACATCCTCAGCATCATCCGGCAGATGTTAAAGGACCTCAGTCTCCTCAGGAAATAGAGACGGCTCTGACCCTTCTTGTAGACAGCCTCAGTGTTCTTTGACCAGTCCAGTTTATTGTCAATTCGTATCCCCAGGTATCTGTAATCCTCCACCATGTCCACACTGACCCCCTGGATGGAAACAGGGGTGACCGGTACCTTAGCTCTCCTCAGGTCTACCACCAGCAACTTAGTCTTTTTCACATTAAGCTACAGATAATTCTGCTCACACCATGTGAGAAAGTTTCCTACCGTAGCCCTGTACTCAGCCTCATCTCCCTTGCTGATGCATCCAACTATGGCAGAGTCATCAGAAAACTTCTGAAGATGGCAAGACTCTGTGCAGTAGTTGAAGTCCGAGGTGTAAATGGTGAAGAGAAAGGGAGACAAGACAGTCCCCTGTGGAGCCCCAATGCTGCTGATCACTCTGTCGGACACACAGTGTTGCAAGCACATGTACTGTAGTCTGCCAGTCAGGTAATCAAGAATCCATGACACCAGGGAAGCATCCACCTGCATCACTGTCAGCTTCTCCCCCAACAGAGCCGGGCGGATGGTGTTGAACGCACTGGAGAAGTCAAAAACCATGACTCTCACAGTGCTCGCTGGCTTGTCCAGGTGGGCGTAGACACGGTTCAGCAGGTAGATGATGGCATCCTCAACTCCTAGTCAGGGCTGGTAGGCGAACTGGAGGGGATCTAAGTGTGGCCTGACCATAGGCCGGAGCAGCTCAGAACAAGTCTCTCCAGGGTCTTCATGATGTGGGAGGTCAATGCCACCGGTCTGTCGTCATTGAGGCCGCTGGGGCGCGGCGTCTTTGGCACAGGGACGAGGCAGGACGTCTTCCACAGCATAGGAACCCTCCGGACCTCAGGCTCAGGTTGAATACATGGTGAAGTACTCCACATAGCTGAGTGGCAGAGACTTTGAGCACCCTGGTGCTGACACCATCCGGTCCTGCAGCCTTGCTTGGGTTGAGACGTTTCAGCTGTCTTCTCACCTGTTCAGCTGTGAAGTCCACCGTGGTGGTTTTGTGTGGGGAAGGGGTATAGTCATGAGAGCAGGGTGGGGGACTGTGAGGAGGGGTAGGAGGGGAGAGTGGAATATGTGTTGGTTGGGGGCCGACAACAGATGGGTCATGTGGGGGATAGGCAGGCGCCACAATGTCAAATCTGTTCAAGAACAGGTTAAGTTCATTGGCCCTGTCCACGCTGCCTTCAGCTCCTCTGTTGCCAGTTTTCTGGAACCCAGTGATGGTCCTCATCTCCCTCCAGACCTCTCACATGTTGTACTGCTGGAGTTTCCACTCAAGCTTCCTCCTGTACCTATCTTTAGCCTCCCTGATCCTGGCTTTCAGGTCCCTCTGTATTGCCCTCAGCTCCTCCTTATTTCCAACTCTAAACGCCCTCTTTTTAGCGTTCAGGATGTCCTTAATGTCCTTTGTTACCCATGGCTTGTAATTTGAATAACAAAGGACAGTTCTTGTTGGAACATTGCAGTCCACACAGAAGTTGATATAATCAGTGATGCACTCTGTGAGCCCATCATATCCTCTCCATGTGGCTCACAGAGTGCCCGCCAGTCTGTCACCTCAAAACAACCCTGGAGCGCCTCATAAGCCTCCTCTGACCATTTTCTCACTGTACTCAAGGTTGCAGGTTTACTCTTCACTAGGGGCATGTAGCAGGGTTTTAGATGCACCAGGTTGTGATCTGACCTTCCCAGTGGGGGGAGGGAAGAGGAGCTGTATCCATCCTTAACGTTAGCGTACATCAAATCCAGAGTCCTCTCCCCTCTGGTTGTACAGCTCACATGCTACGTGAAGTTGGGCAGTGTTCTAGCCATGGTAACATGGTTGAAGTCACCTGAGATGGTAATGAGGGCACTCGGGTGCTGGGTTTGTAATCTGGCTTTGACGGTGTAAATGATGTTACATGCCGATGTCAGGTTGGCAAAGGGAGGGATGTACACAACAACCACAATTGCATGCGAGATTTCCCTTGGCAAATAATATGGCCGGAGTCCAACAGCAAAAAATTCAATATCTGGGCTACAAACACGTTCCTTGATCGTAATATGCCCAGGATTGCACCATCTGTTGTTTACCAGAACCGCAAGCCCCCCTCCTTTATGCTTACCGCTCTCAGTGCAATTCTGGTCGGCTCGCAAGGTCTGGAAGCCCTCTATGGAAACACTTTGATCGGGTATGTCCTCGTGCAGCCACGTTTCAGTAAAACACATAACACTGTTCTCCGGAAATGTTCTCTGACTCCTGACAAGCGCCGTCAATTCATCCATTTTATTACCCAGAGATCTCACATTGCCCATGATGAGAGACGGGAGACACGGTTTATAACTTCTCTTCTCCATAAGCCTCTGTTGTCTCGACCCGGTCCTCTTCCCTCATCTTTTTGATCCCCCTCTGCATCCTCTGTGTGTTTTCCTCCAGGTTTCAGCCAGGATGTCCGCTGCTCCGTTCACTAAACCGGCCAGCATGAGCGCAATCAGCTGGTCCCTGGAATAAACAATGCGGCCATCCTGCTGCCACGCTAACGAGACGTGTCTGAATGTAACTATTTCCAGCGCTAAAAAAACAAGTAAAACTCTCTCCACCAGCATGTTAGAGAGGGTGCAGCTTCAATGTGTTACCGTGAGAAAAAAATACAACAAATAACCTAAGTTAAAAAGTTTAAAAAGTAAGAAACTAAACGGAGCAACTGTAACAGGCTGCATGCACGACCAGCGAATGTGCACTTTCTTTACATTTTGTATACTTTAATTTTACATACTTTAGATATAAGCACTGTGTTAATTAAAATGCAGCACAGTGGCATAGATAGTAGAGCTGCTTCTTCACAGCTCCAAATAACTTGGTTGTCAAATGACCTCTCCCTTTGAATACAGGGACTTCCTCTGGGTGCTTTATACTCCTTCCATATACCAAAAAATTTGATTATCTGGCACTCTAAATGTTCTAGTGTGTAGGTTTATGCTGGAATCTGGAGGGAGTTGTGGGAAGAATAAAAAGGTCTAGCAGATGATTGGTGTAAGTGATCAGTCGAGATGGTTGATACATACTCAGTGGGCCAAAAATCCCATTTTCATTCTGTATATCACTGACTCAAATCTATGGGAGTTAAAAATCATCATGCCTTGTATATGCAAACTGTACAATATAGTGGTGGAATATGTTCAAATTCTGTATTTTAGGATTTTTAGGACCATTGAGTTAACATTATGCTGTCTCTGCATAGAAATATAATTATAGAATTATAGCCATCCTTATGTGGGCAGTTGACAACAGAGGCAGTTTTCATATTAAGTGTTACTGCTCAAAGATTATGGGTGACATCACTTAGTTGTTCATTTAATCACTGCTGAAAAACATTATATATGTCTGAAAGCCTAAAAGTATCCAGGGGAAATCTTCCCTACATTATGAGCTAATTCCTTTTCTTAGATTTGATTTACATTCACAAAACAATCAGATGTAATTAAGAAAGTAACAATGATTTTTAATTTATGCAGCATCTACAATATCATAAAGTGTCCTCAGGAAATTTAAAAGCAAATTACTAAGGAGATCATGATAGTGTCTTGATTCCCATCTGTATCAGTTGTCCATCTGTGATATTTATTCAGCTTAATTATTTTCCCCCAGTGCTTCTTTTTTTTTTCCCTTTTCCTCTGAAGTGGAGCACGTGCCCGGCCTAACCTGCTCGAAGTATCTTCTGATCTCCATTTTTCAACTTCCACTTTCTTTTGTCTGTGCTTTTTTTTATATATTCTCACTCTCTAACTGCCCCCTCCATTCAATGACCAGATAATATTGTTTACAGTTTATCCCGTTGGTCATCCCTGTTTACTCTATCAGAGACATCCCCTGCCCCATCCTCCATGCAGTCTAACAAACTTATTTTTTTCCTTTTCTCAGTTCTGAGAAAGGGTTTTCAACTTGAATCAGTAGTTGTGTATCTCTTCCCATACCTATGATCTCCTGAGTGTTTCTAGAATTTTCTGTATTTATTTTAGGCTTCCAACATCTGCAGTTTCTTTTTTTGATTTTCATTATCAAAGAAATTGGATAGAATAACACCATGATAAATAACTGAAAGCTTATGGTACATTTAAGGAAGGCCTCAAAATAAGAGTTGGAGGCAGTGTTATGTTTGAGGGGCGAATTTCAGAACACAGAACCCAAGCAAAAACATGGCTTCCAGAGAGGAATGAAGGTACTCCACTAATTTCCACTGTGACCAATGTTCACCCCAGTGCAAGAGGAAGAAGATGTTGCTATTTGGATGAGATATTAACTTTCATCTGCCCTACAAGATAGATATAAAATGTTGTTTCTGTGGAAAGATTTTAAAGGACAGAAAAGGCTTTGTCCAATATATTTTATGACATGGTTCTTGTGGGAACTAGTGAGTACAATTTAATTGCTATACTTCCAGTAAATACTTCTCAAAAGTCATTCATCATCTATAGAGGACATCAGGTCACACTAATGTGTTTTATAAATGTAAGTATTCTTTAAATCCTCTTAAAAAGTTACATCTCTCAAAAATTCTTTTAAAGCATCTACATTTTTATTTGACATTACTGAACAATCCAAGGTGCTCATGACCCATAATATTTCTATATTATCTTAACTGCCCAAAAAAAAATTTCAAAGGCAGAGAAAGTGCTGACTCTCTCAACAGTAGCATCATAACCAGCTCACTCTCAACATAAATCCCAAATCAATTTCATATGTTTTAACCCAGTGTCTTGTCAAAGAAAGCTTGTCAGCAGCTGACACACCGTTTTATCCTTGCCAATGATGACTCTGTAAAATACCTGGGTATACCATAGAACCATAGAACCATAGAAACTACAGCACAGAAACAGGTCCTTTGGCCCTTCTTGGCTGTGCCGAACCATTTTCTGCCTAGTCCCACTGACCTGCACATGGACCATATCCCTCCATACACCTCCCATCCATGTATCTGTCCAATTTATTCTTAAATGTTAAAAAGGAACCCGCACTTACCACCTCGTCTGGCAGCTCATTCCATACTCCCACCACTCTCTGTGTGAAGAAGCCCCCCCCCAATGTTCCCTTTAAACATTTCCCCCCTCACCCTTAACCCATGTCCTCTGTTTTTTTTCTCCCCTTGACTCAGTGGAAAAAACCTGCTTGCATTCACTCTATCTATACCTGTCATAATTTTATATACCTCTATCAAATCTCCCCTCATTCTTCTACGCTCCAGGGAATAAAGTCCTAACCTATTCAACCTTTCTCTGTAACTGAGTTTCTCAAGTCCCGGCAACTTCCTTGTAAACCTTCTCTGCACTCTTTCAACCTTATTTATATCCTTCCTGTAATTTGGTGACCAAAACTGAACACAATACTCCAGATTGGGCCTCACCAATGCCTTATACAACCTCATCATAACATTCCAGCTCTTATACTCAATACTTCGATTGATACAATTTGACAGAAAACTGTTCTATCAAGTGTCACATTACATTGGTATAATGAGCATTGTATAAGCACAAGAGATTCTTCATCTCTCCGGGCCAGGATACCATTTCACTATGTTCACAATGAAGCTGATTAAAAAGTCGACTTAAACAAAGATATCATTTATTAAAATAGGGTGAAATGAATGTACACATTTAGGTCTCAGATGACAGTGCCCATAACGAAAGCAAAATAATTATCTTTGTCAATGCTTAAGAGTATTTCAATCATTTATAGTGCAATATGCTCCAAAGATGGTTATTTTATTTACCTCAGAGTAATCTAAACTATTAAATATGCATGTATATATCATTAGAAACGGCCTTGTTCTTTTGTCACTGTTTATGCACGGCACAATCACACTTAATCTCATTTAAAAAATATCCTTGCAATGCAGTCATCACAGTCAAATTCAGGAATAATGCAGAGCTTCAAACCAAAACATCAACAATTCCTTTCCTCCCCCAGATGATGGTCAATCCACTGAGAAGGTTTGTTGTTCCAGATTCAAGTACCTACAGTCCCTTATGTATCCAAATTATACACTTTAAGGCAGATAAACTAGCAAATGCAGTGCTACTGTGTTTCATCATTAAGGTGGTAGAGAATTGTCACACATCATAAAGGTGTCAAATGAGGAATTAGAGAATGCGTTAGGTGCAGCTCATGAAGATTGCAGCCCACTCAGCAATGAAGCATTTGGTTGTCACTGGTTCTTTATGCACAATCAGAAGCTAGGTGAATTTTTTTTCCTTCATGATTATTTGCATCTTGAATTTATTAAGGGACTCATTCATCAGAGTTTAGTGTATTTGAGAATGTTTATTGAAATGTCCATAGTGTGAAACAGACACAGATCGAGAAAAATACATAAATACCTATCTGTGGAACAATCCAGAGCTTATCTGAACTATTGGAAAGCAATAGCAGGAAGCACAGGTAGTGAAGTACAAGACAAAAGGCCGAAGAATGACAAGACAACCAAGGTGGCTTGGACGTGGCAAATATTTTATACAACAATACGAGTGGCTGAGAAAGAAATAGTTTGCATATGAGAAAGTGTCAAAAATATATTTTTTTAGGAAATTGGAGCTGCATTGGGTGGTGAGCCAACTGTGGAGCGACAATGACAGAATCAGATAAAAGTTAAGTGGCTGGGGCCAAACGAAGTCAATTCAATGAAAGTAACTCATTGCAAAACATGTGTTCATCAAGATGTAGGTGTCCAACCTGCTAGGGACTTCTCAGTTGGACTCTACAGTACATGCAATGTTCCATAGATCCAGCCACTAACCTCAAAAAGTTGCACTTGAAATTTTTGACGTAGACATGTAAATTAGAATCATGAGTAGGTCACAATGCCCCTCAAGCCTGCCTCGCTATATACTAATTACACAGATGGCTTGAATGTAACTATAATTCTATATTTCAGTTTTTCTGTGGTGACCTTCAGAAATAGAATTAGCTAATTTTAGCTGGTAACCCTCTGAAACTGCTTTTGATGTGTTAACATATTTCTTTAATTAATGAGACCAATACTGCACACTCTTCTCCAAATATGATGTCACCAATGTCCTACATAATTGACACATAACATCCCTACTTTGTACATTCCCCTTACAGTGAAGAATAATTTTTGTTAGTTTTCCTAACTAGTTTTGTGTACCAGCCTTCTGTTCAATTATGCACAAGAAATTCCAGATCGCTGTGTAAAGAGCTCTGCAGTCTCTCACCATTTACACAACACCTGGTATCAACTATCACCTGCTAGCTTGCACTCATTCCCCTCCCCCCACCTTCTTATTCTAGCTTCTGATCCCTTCCTCTCTGGTTCTCAGCCTAAAACGTTGACTGTATATTTCCCTCTATAGAAGTTTCCTGATCTTCTGGGTTTCTACATTTGTGTGTGCTGCTCAAGACTCCCAACATTTGCAGAATCTCCTGAGTTTCTGGTTCCATTTTTTTTTTATTTGTCATGCCAAATTGAACAAATGCACATGTTACCACATTAATTTCCAGTTGCATTCTTTGCTCACTCTTGAAGTCTATCTACATCTCCTTTTGCAGTTTTATTCACTTCCTTAGCTTCCTTTGTAGCATCAGTAATGTTCTGATTGTCGGTATGATTACTGGCAAACTCATCAGACTTTCTGTTTCTCCAGTTTCCGAAATTCACACTTATCCTTTTCTGACACTATTTTCAAAATGTCAAAATCCTTGATGGGAGATATGACACACATCAAATTCTGGCAGTTTATTTGCATTATTCTAGGGAAGGGAAGTGTAAGATGGACTCGGGATATACTTCACCATGGAATAAAAAGAAGATTACACCTCTACTGAATTAAATAATTAGAGGTGATAATAATTATCCCATTTTGACTTCCAGTGCTTCCACCAATCTCCTGAGTTGTGATGCAGCTTTGGCATTTTCAGTTACACATTGTAAACAGCTTTCAAAGTATTGCTGAGAGGCTTTGTACAAATAATTACTCAGTTTGCTGTGTGCTGAATCAGACACAAAAGGTTGGTTCATTTACACTGAGGAGATTAATGGATTAATGTAGTTTCACATTTTCCAAAGAAAATTGTTTCTTTTCTCTGAAGATCAGATATGCTCTATATTTTAAATGATTTGTGCTTATTGTTCAACTGCTGTCAACTTGTATTTCAGGTAGCTGATTCTTTTCCATTCCGCTCTGACATGTCCTTTGCAAAACCTCTGGTTCCAACCTGTCGTAATATAAATTAAACAATAGACCATGCTGAACGCTAACCAATATTTAGTTTGATGAAATACAATGTTATGGTTAAATTTAAATCCAGTCAAAAGATAGACAAGGAGGAAAAGTAGGATTACCAAGTTTCATAGAAAATTGACTTTGTCTAGAGCACAAAATGGATATGGGGACATCAGTTTTTTTGCTTGAGTTTACCTGGGCTTATTTAGCTTCAGGGAGCTGAGTCCAACTGGAGCTAATATTTAATAGAAGTTAGAGTTGGTTCCAAGAACTGGTATCAGAAGACTGAATTTCTAGCCTAAACTAATAATTTGACAATTTGCAAATCTAAACACCAAACCATCTATTCCACCATTGTTGCATTAAAATTACATCATGAATGGCTAAATCTATTCTCTCGTGGATTTACAATTGACCCCATCTAAGTTCTCAGATGAAATTTGAAGATCTGGCTGTCAAATGTAACCCCTTCGGAAGAGAAAATCATCTTCATTCACAAGTACCATCATGTCTGGAAAGAGCAGTGAAAATACATTTGTTCAAATGTAGAAATATAAGTACAGCTGGTTACTGCTGAATGCACGTATGTTTACTTGGTAACTGGTAATTGGATTATAGTTGTCACATGTACCAAGGAACAGTAGAAAAACATTGTTTTACATGCCATCCAGAGAGACCATTTCATCCTAGCAGTACGTCAAGATAGTACAAGGGAAAGTAATAACAGAATGCAGAATATAGTGTTACAGTTACTGAGTAACTGCAGTGCACACAGACAATAAGGTACAAGGCCATGATGAGTTAGAATTGCTCTCCTAGGAAGAGCAGTTGCCGCACCAAGCTGTGAGGTATCTGGATAGGATGCCTTCTGTTGTGTATCTATAAAAACTGGTGAGGGTCAATGAGGATATGTGAACGTAAACACGGGGAATTCTGCAGATGCTGGAAATTCAAGCAACGCACATCAAATTTACTGGGGAACGCAGCAGGCCAGGCAGCATCTCTAGGAAGAGGTACAGTCGACGTTTCGGGCCGAGACCCTTCGTCGGGACTAACTGAAGGAAGAGCTAGTAAGAGATTTGAAAGTGGGAGGGGGAGGGGGAGATCCAAAATGATAGGAGAAGACAGGAGGGGGAGGGATGGAGCCAAGAGCTGGACAGGTGATTGGCAAAAGGGATATGAGAGGATCATGGGACAGGAGGTCCGGGAGAAGGAAAAGGGGGAAGGGGGGGAAAGACCCAGAGGATGGGCAAGGGGTATAGTGAGAGGGACAGAGGGAGAAATAGGAGAGAGAGAGAAAGAATGTGCGTATATAAATAACGGATGGGGTACAAAGGGGAAAGTGGGGCATTAGCGGAAGTTTGAGAAGTCAATGTTCACGTCATCAGGTTGGATATATATATATATAATTCCATCTGGATAGCCTCCAACCTGATGGCATGAACATTGACTTCTCAAACTTCCGCTCTCTCTCTCTCCTATTTCTCCCTCTGTCCCTCTCACTATACCCCTTGCCCATCCTCTGGGTCTTCCCCCCCTCCCCCTTTTCCTTCTCCCTGGGCCTCCTGTCCCATAAACCTCTCATATCCCTTTTGCCAATCACCTGTCCAGCTCTTGGCTCCATCACTCCCCCTCCTGTCTTCTCCTATCATTTTGGATCTCCCCCTCCCTCTTTCAAATCTCTTACTAGCTCTTCAGTTCGTCCTGACGAAGGGTCTCGGCCCGAAATGTCGACTGTACCTCTTCCTAGAGATGCTGCCCGGCCTGCTGTGTTCACCAGCAAATTTAATGTGTGTTGCGAGGATATGTTGAATTTCCCTAAGAAGCACCATCACCATGATGCACCTTCTACATGGTTGAACCAGGACATGCTGTTTGTGATGTTTACACCTAGGAAACTGAAGATCTCAACCTCTCCATCTCAGCACCAATGTTGTAAACAAGAGTGTGTGCACCATCCTGCTTCCTGAAGTCAATGACATGCTCTTTTGCTTTGTTAACATTGAGGGAAAGGTTGGTCTCTTGACAACATTTCCCACAATGTCAACAACTAAAGACAAAAATGTCTTTCAAAATTGTCAATGCGCGAGCAACCAAAGGCAAAATTCTCTCAAAATCCATTTGTTTTTAAAATTTTGGCTGAGGGATAAATACTAGTCACTATACCCTGCTTGCCTTCAAAGTTTTATGTGGTGTTTAACATCTGCTTGATTGGGCAGTCAGAGTATAGCTTGAATGATTCATCCAAATGACAACATTGAGAGTACCGCAGCCCTCAGTACTTAAAGTAAGGTGTACAGTCTAAAGTTGCTAGAAACCATTTCTGGCAGTTTGTAGATTATTTTACAGTAATAACACCTAGCACATTTAAACAATGGTACTAATGAACATGAGAGACTTTATTTCCGTGGGTGTCTTGAATAATTATTTCAGTGCTAATTATTTGACAGCATTTAAATTATTAGGCTTTATTGCTACAAACAGCTAATAAAATTTACTCAACCCCTATGGTCATTATTCATATGCATGAGCTCACCTCATAGTACTACAGGGATTGTCCTGTCAAATAAAACTAATGAAGGACCATTAGCTATGACATCACCTCTTTTACTTGCAAAGATACATTTCACAAGTTGTAATCTTAATGACAATCATTTATTTTTCAAAGGACTAAAAATTAATCAGAAGTGGTATTAAGAATTAAGGATCTTTTCAAAACAGACAGCAGTACCTCTGATGAATATCACTAGTGGATAAAAAATGCAGAAACAAATGAGCAAAGGAATTATGAATGACAATACAGTGAAAAGTGTATTCATTACCAATCACCAGTCCATGAATGCAGGTTGATTGTAACTGATAGAATACAATAAATGATCAATTTAACTAGTCAAAACTGACAGAATGCAATACAGTATTCAAGGGCCATGATTTAATTCAGGGCATTGTCCTGACATTTTGTACATGTTGTAAATGTTGTTAAAGCCTGCATTAGCTATAAATGTGATCACTTTTAATATGGATATGTAGCATTTTAAAGGGAACTAGATAAGACAAAGGAAGGAAATGCCACAATAGAGATAGGAGAGGATAAATAAATGAGGTTAAAATTGCAAAGAATCCATGCAGGGTCAGGCAAAATAGAATGAATAGCAACCACCAAAATGAACATGGTTTTACTGACAGGCACCTAAAACATAATTCTAATAGAGACACAAGAGACTGCAGATGCTGGAATCTTCTGAAAAGACTTAGTAGAAGCTGCATCTGTGGAAACAGCATCTCTCACAGCTCATAAAAACAAGAAAGTCTTGCAGATGCTGAAAATCTAAAGCAACACACACAGAATGCTGGGTGAACTCAACAAGTCAAGCAGCATCCATGGAAATGAACAAGCATTCGACATTTCAGGCGAAGACACTTCTTCAGGACTCTCACAGATGCTGCTTCATCCACAAAGTTCTTCCATCAATCACTGAAGGGTCCTGTTGAAGAGTCTCAGGCCAAAACGTTAACTGCACTCTTTTCAATAGATGCTGCCTGACCTGCTGAGTTCCTCTAGCATTTTGTGGGTTTCACTTGGATTTCCAGCATCTGCAGGTTTCCTCTTCTATGTTCATCCACCAAAAAAAAATGCTGGAAGTGCTCGGCAGATTAGGCAGCATTGAAACACAGAGGAAGAGAGATAGTATATCAGGTCAAAGAAACTTTGACAGATCTTCTACAGATGCTTCTTGACCGGTTAAGTATTTCCAGCCTTTTCTGGTTTCATAAGATCATATACTTGTGCTGATAATAGTTCAGAAAAAAATCACTAATCTACCACCAAATAGGTCTGTAGATATCCCATAATGAAATGTCCCGAACTAGGATGGATATGGAGGATATTCTTTTGAGGGGCTGTGCCAGCATCAAGAGAAATAAAGCTGAATCTGCTGTCTCCTGTATCTCAACTTGGCTGCTTCCCTGCAAAGTCTCTTTAAGGTATGCCTACCTTAATGAACTTTTCCTCTTCCCCTCAATGGCTGTGTGAGATCCTCTCTCACTGGTCCCTGTCTGTAATCTCTGCTACTCTCCTTTTTCTTTGACTATGTGCTCATCCAACTTACTAGCTCTTAGCTTGTGTTCCATCCCTTACTTTTACCTCTTTATTACTGATTATCTCTCCCTTTCTTCTAGTACAGATGAAAGGTCTTGAACCGAAGCCTCAGCTGTCCACTTTTCTCTATAGATCCTGGCTGACCTATCAATATCAAGTAGGAAAATAATTTCTGTTGGCTTGATGCTTGCATTAATATTCTCACAGGCTGGCCAAAATATTTACTTTTCTTGTGGAGAAATGGAGAGAAAAATATATCCACTATTTCATGCTCTTAAATCTTAAAGAGAGTTGAGTGATGAACTTTCAGGATAAAATTGACGTCCATTTTGGAATAGTGATTGCAATTTTTGTCCTACATGAATGTGTTTTACTATTCTTTTGGCCTCAGGTACAATTCGAAGTAAAGTGAAAATAAAAATAAACACATACAAAATCTTAGAGGAACTCAGCATGTCAGGCAACGCCTTTGGAAATTAATAAACAATCGAGACACTTTTTCAGGATGGGAATGGAAGGGGGGAGATGCAGGTCTCTAAATTCTATAGCACTATTTGCATTTTCAATTCAATAGCTAATATGTAACTGTATCTTTGCTTCCTCTAATCTTGCTGCATGATCATACATTTGCTTTTTTTCAGCTTCAAGTTATGCTTGTTGTAATCTCCTGAAGATGATTTCAAAAGTAGAAGATGTTCTTTTGTGATCATGATGATCTGAAGATTCTTTAAGTTAGACATTATTTATCCACTCCTTGGAAGATGTTACACAACATGGACTGGAAAATCTCGAATAGAGACTTGACCCTGTAATTTAATTTTGTGTATGTACTGAGATTTCTGAACCTAATGATGATAATAGACAATAGACAATAGACAATAGGTGCAGAAGTAGACCATTCGGCCCTTCGAGCCTGCACCGCCATTCTGAGATCATGACTGATCAAGATCAGGAAATGCTGACAATATTGTTTACATATGATTGTGCCTAGTTGGAGAAAGTTCAAACTTGTGACTATTTTTGATCGTGTCGATTCTGCATTATAATATCTTGTAAAGATCTTCATTTCTTTGCTCATCATTGGCAATATGACCAAGTAGGACTTTGTGGTTAATGTCATTAACAAGCAATGACATTAAGACCTTTGCCAGATCTGAATATCTTAGACAGGATTCCTTAGTTGTAAACCATCCAATTCCATTTCAGTTTGACTCTGCAGAGGAGGAGGGATTATTTGGAACTCACAGCAAACAGCCTTGCCTTTGGTCTGATTGAAGCAGAGACATAGATTCCTTCAGCTAATGTCTGCATTGTAACTTATTCTGCCAGTGTGACACATTTTGAGCACAACTATATGTTCTTGACCTCAACAATATGTCAAGGCACAACCTTGATGCATCAATGTTTAAAATATCAGTCCAATCCAGCTTAAGTTGGCTCAGCTAGTTCGTTGCCATTTGAGTTGGCTTGGTTTTATTGTTTACTTCAATAGGCAGCTGTGCCCTTTGTACCTTTTACTGAACTGTGCACTTCATTTGCCCAAGATGACTCATTATCAAACAGCCAGAACTGTTACCTATTCATTTGTCAATGGAATGGTTGTTAACCAAATCTTTGACTTGAAAGTTTGTTAATTTGCAAACACTATAGCTTACAGCATAGGTACTGCACAACCAGATTCTGCACTGTCTCCCAATCTGCAAGGATTTCCTTCCCCTGAACATTTAATTCAACAATTTTGGAAACCAACCTTTCCTGTTTGTGGCCACTTCTGATACAAAGAGATTCATCTACAATATTAACTCTGTCTTTTTTTCTCCACCCATATTGCTCAATCTACTCAATAATTGCCTAGAAACTCTGATCTCTCTCTAACTACTCCCAATAACGAGATGAAAACAATTTGGACAACCTGGACAACTTTTGCTCCCCCCCCCCCCACAAAAAAAAATCCTTTAATCCTTTTATTCTCCAGCACCTCACTATTCCTATAATTTACTATATTCTTGACTTCCAACTTCCCTAGTTCTGTCGAAAGGTCATTGTTCTGGAACATCAGTTACATATTTTCTATCTCCAGAGATGCCATCTCTGTGCTAAAAGCTTCTACCATTTATTTTTCAGATCTTCACTATCTGCAGTTCTTTGTTCACCTCAATACATCTTCCTTTCTGTTCTTTGTTTGAATAGTCACTGGAATTGCTTTTGTTGTTTCATTTAACTACAGATCTGCAGGCTGTTGCAATGTGACTCTTTTGGCTATTCAAGCACTTAATTTTCCAAAATTGTTGAAGCTCTGGTCACCATTGCAATGAAACAAATTGTTAACATTTTCAGACCCATTTCATTGACGTTTACCTAGTTGTGGCTCTCAGGTTGTGGACTGCAACAAAGTTATATTTGGACACTCCTTTCATCTACATAGCAATTTCACATGCAAATTTGAATGTCAGGTTTTGCTTGGTCAATAGCTTTGATTGAAATTGTTTAACCACAAGTCCACACATAAAAATAACAATTGAAATGCATAGGTGTGTATTGTCTCCTATTACTTCGAAACTTTTCAGCCCTGCTTCAGAACATTATAAAACATGATATCTTTCATGTTGCAAGGCACTAGAAGATTTATCTGTATATTTCCTTGTAGTCTACCTGCCATAAGCGGTGTTGCCAATGAAATCTCACACAACACAAAGTGCTGTTGTCTACTGACAGCCATTTGGTAAATTGTATCATCAGATTCAGATTTGGATTAGTCTATTGTCAAGTATACCAGGGTCCAATGAAATTCCTTGTTAACACAAAGCACCTAGCACATCAATATGCTTGGTAACAATAAGTACAACAATCTCTACAGTGACAAGTAACAAGTAAAAAAAAATCAGGATAGTGCGATCTAAAGTAGTGTAAAAAATAAATGGGGAAGTGTCAATAATGGAATAAACAGTCTAGATAAAATTAGGAGTCCGAGAATGTGGCAGCAATACTGGGAAATATGAAGTCATAGAGGCAATTAGTTCAGAAATCGACAGCAGTTCGGAAAAAACTGTTTCTAATTCTGCTTATCTCGGTTTTCAAGATGCTGCATTTGGAACTAAAGGAAGTAAAGGAGGGAAAGGAGATTGGTCATGGCAATATTACAAGCCTTCCAGTAATAATGCAGTGTGAAGAAGATCTGGATGAGGGGAATTGATAGGCCCATGACAGACTAAGCACAGTTTACCATTGTCTGCATGTTCTGTCATTCCAGAGTTCTTGATTAACTCAGGTCTAATAATTTTATTTTTACTTATACCTAAAGGACATTTCAAATGTTTTAAAACGTCTCCAGTAGCTAGGATTTAAAGCAGCCCTGGAAAGCAGCATGAGTGGCATCAGAGGCAGATTGTGGCACAGGTTTAGGATTCACCACCCATGGCCTTGCTGTGCACTTATAATCAGGGGCGTATCTACGGAAAATAGCGCCTATGGCAAGCACTGAAATTGCGCCCCGTCCAAAATCTGATACCCATATTTTAGATAAATTTACCACACTATCAGCTGAAAAATACAAGTCAAACTCGTTAATCTTTTAATTAACAAATTATGGCACTACATGAAAATTATAACTGCACCTTCCTTGCTTTCACTGATGCAAATTGGCCTACAATGTGATCAAAGTCAGCTTTTTCAGTTTTTTCTCTTTCTACACTCAGCAGAGCAAGATCACAGAGTCTGCCTTGACCTATGGAGGTTCACAAATATGAAAGTATTAGTTGTAACTTGCTGAATGATCTCTCACAGCTGGCGATGGAAACTGATATGGTTAGCATTATCTGAATAGCAATGCAAAGATTGGGGAAGACGCTCTCATCGCCATACTGAACAATAAGTTCAAGAAGCTCTTCAGGTCTTGATATTTTCATGTTGACCCGCCTTGATAGCAACATTCTGCAATCCAAAATTTCTTCATATAGCTGCTGTCCATCAACATCAGAGCTGTACAATTCACCCAGATTTTCATACCTCTTCTTTAGGTCTTTACTGTCAGTGCTGTAACACAGTCCCTCGACATTGAAAAGGAACCCAAACGTGGCGTCAGTGTCGTGCAAACGAGCGAACTTTTCGTCCATTTCTCTGTGAAGTTGGTCGAGTGTTCCCTTCATGACTCTTTCCATTTCCTCCTTAGCTGTTAACCCAGTGTCTCCCAAGTTCTTATCAGCCAATTATTTCTTTCGTCTCTGACGTCTTTCAACTTCAATATTTCATTCTTGACAGAGACCGGCTGCTTCTTCGAGTCACTCACTGACCAACACTTCTCTTTTATCATAAAAATGATCTTGGAGGGCTTTGAAATCCAGGGCAGTGTCATGGAAGTTCATGTTAGGATCCTGCAGCCTCTTTTGAATACGGTCAATGCGAATGAGTACTTTGTTCCAAAATCCTAGCAAAATCAGAAAATTGTAACTGAACATATGGTTGTACAGCTGCCTTGCATCACTTCTTGTTTCACTGGTCTCGTTTTCATTGCCTATCATGTCCTGGAGAACTTGAAGTATCTCCTTAAGGTACTTTTTGACGGGCTTCACTGCTTCTGTCCTTGCACTCCACCTGGTTTCGGACTCCGACTTAACAACCACAGGTACGGCACTTTTGAGATTTTCCCAGCGCTGTGTTGAACGAGAGAAAAACACGTTCAGAGCTTCGATGGTTCCAAAAAACGTGACCATCATTGTATCCTGCTTGGCTGCATGTACACCCACCAAGTTGAGTGAGTGATTGTCGCAATTCACAAACACTGCCAGGTTGTTTTTCTCACTTATTCTTTGATGAACACCACTTCTGTATCCAGCCATCACAGCAGCGTTGTCATAGTACTGTGACCAACGATCTTGTAGCTCCATTTTGTCCTTCTCTAGCTGTTTCAAGATGTCTTCAACCAAGCTCTCAGCATTCTTCTGGCTTATCTGGATAAAACCAAGGAAGGACTCTCTAATATGGATTGTTTTCCTTTCAAAATCAACTTCCACATACCTCACTAATTCTGACATCTGCTCACGGTGTGCCTGATCAGGAGTTGAGTGGAACATGAGACCATTGTACTTGGCTTTATGAATGCTTCTCATTAAACTCTGGCAAACAATGGATGCCATCATGTGGATGAATTCATTCTGGACACCCGGAGAAAGATAAGACGTGGATCCAGGATGACTTTCCAAATGAGTGAGGTGTCCTTTTATGACAAGGTCAAAGATGGCCAGTAGTTTCAGTAAGCCAAGGAAATTTCCCACATTGGAGTCATCGTCTAGCTGAAGTGACTCCCTGTGTCCTCGCAAAGCTAGGTTCTGAGTCGCAAGGAATTTTATGTAGTGATGGATTCTCGTCAAGATATTACGCCACTTCTACTTTTCCTTCTCAGTCTGCGACTGAAATACCACGTCAATAACTCCTCTGTTTCCAGCTAAATTTCTTCCCATTTCTTTCCACTGTGTGAAGCATTCCCGATAATTCTTGGCACTTTCATGAACACTAATCTTTTCAGGTGCTTTCCACTGGTTGAATCCACTTTCCTGCTCCAATGAGGATTGATGGTCTGACCGGGAATAGAGAAGACAACAGATATAGAATGCAGACTTTTTAGAAGGGGAATAGACCAGCCATGAGCGAGTCACTTCCTCACCACGACCATTTCCCAATTTCCTCTTGAACCAAGTTTTGTTCATTGAGTGGTTATTTGTTGGTAGGAAAGGCCCGTCACTGTTCTGGAAATACTTCCAATCCAGCTTTAATATTTCTGTTCTCAACACATCAGGCAGAATTGCTTTTCTAGTGTCCTTGTCGAACTTCAGAACTCCAGTGTCAGGCTGTTCAATCACTTCTGGTATAACAGTTTGAGGCTCTTTGACACCATCCAGTTCACTGGGTTCAGTGTTGTCAGGTTCAATCTCATCAGATAAAATATCGTTGATAAACTCAACATCACCACCACTACCATCGTCTTCCCCTCTTGTCATGTCCACGTTCTCTGTGGCAGCCTCACTCTTAATCTCGTCATACTCGGATTTATCTGACTTGTCTTCCTCTTCAGTCTGCGACGCATTTGCACTTGGTCTACCTTCGGATTCTAATAATCTTGTAGCAGGTTCAGGCGACTGCATGGAACGTGTTGAACTACTTGTTCCAGGCTTTTCAAAGAAGGGCATGAAAAACTTGCTCGACTTCTTGGCTTCCTCCGCATCCAACTTTCGTTTCTTCCGGCCTTCAGCTCCACTTTCCTTCTTATTCGTGAAGAAACATTCCATGGTCTTCTTACACAGTGCCCTGAAATAAGGCCATCCTAGTGCTTCTCACCCATGATAATCAAAGACAGATCATAAACATCTGAAGAAATTTTTTTTTCACCATCCGAGGATAGCTTGTCTGACATTAATAGAAAATGCTCAGTAGTGCCCCCGCTTCGAGTGGCACCCAGGGCATGTGCCATACCTGCAATACCTTAGATACGCCACTGCTTATAATCTCTCCGTTTTATGGGACAGGTGTAAGACCTGGAGTAAATATGCACTTGCAGGACCACAACTTTTCATAATGGACCAGTGTTTGATGGTGGCTGATCTGACTTATTAACTGAACTTGTAACTCACAAATAAAAAGCAATATACAAGTTTTACAAGCTGCTTGCATCATAGATGATGAGGCAATAGCATCATATATTTGCCCACTATTATGAAGAACGTGCACAGCTAGAGTTGGCACCCTCCAACTTGTATAGCTGGAGTTTAAACTGAAGTTTACTTCAGTTCAAGTAAACTTCCAACACCATGCAACAGAAACAACTAAAAATTATGGGCATTAATCATCCTTCTGCATTCATTACGTTTGTACTTCCAAAACTGTAACCGTTCTCATTATTGTATAATTTGCAACAGTAGAAACAAATCAGAGTTCCAAATGATGTTCCCAAATTATATTCAAAGTCAAATAATGCAATGTTTGGGAATCCATTGTGAAAAGAGCTGAAGGAATGCATCGTCATTGAGGCACAAAGCGTTGGAGTACAGTACTGATAACGGGCCAATTGCAATTTGGTTTAACGATTTGACAAAAGCACCACGCAGGTTATTGTACTTTCATTTGCCTCTGAGGCAATTGGGGATATTGGATCTCAGCAGAAGAGGCTGCTGAAACTAGGCAGATGGTGACAGCTGCTCAGACCTGACACTGGGATTTCTCTACACTACCAGCTTGGCCCATTATTTACATTTTTTAATTAGCTGATGAGCAAACTGTTTTCATCTGTGAATGCAAGCAAACAATACTGAACAGTGAGCTTGGGAGTACTAGGCTGAGTAACACTGGCTCGAATAGGCAAATAGTAGAGCTCTTGGAAATATACGGATATGAATGGGTCAGAAAAGTTGGAATGGTTACAAGGGAAAGTTAGAAGTCAAAGATCTTGTTGCATGTTGTTATGACAGTTGTAAGAAGACAATAAGCAAAAAAAAAAGATCAGCTGCATGAAATTCATCTCTGCTATCCAAACCTGAATGATCTACAGCACAATTAGCTTTTGGTACTTAATATGATAAAAGTATCATTGGCTCCATTCCCAGCACACAGCATCAGCAGTCTGGGTGATTTAAAAATACAACCTGGATTTATCAGTCTCTTTTAATGTGTTAAATTTTTTTTCAGGTTGCTTCACAAGCCTAGAGTAATTAAAACTGGCTAATGAAGGACAAGGTCTCCGAATGCCAGGACGAAGCATGTGTGACAATCAGTGTCTTCAAATTTTCCAGAGAGCTTGGGATTCAACAGGATTTGTGGAGGATCTAGGGCCTGGGTGGCTGAAGAAAAGGCAGCAGGACAACAAAAATTTGGATGAAATCTTTCAAAGCGTGGAACAGAGCATTGGTAAAATGTAGTGCTGGAGAAAATTACAGTGATAGAGGGAGGGAATGATTTGCAGTGCTTGGAAATAAGAATAGGAGTTTTAAATTCAATTTGGGCCACTGTGGGTCAGTAAGTACAACAGTGATTAATCCAAGATAATTTCAATAATGACCATGACCTTTTTTCCATTAGCTTTAAAATGTGCACAAAAGAATGGGCATGCGATCTTAAATGAAACACTAAACCTTATTATTGTTTCTTCCATAAAATCCTCAAGGTGATTCAAATGACATTCTCCTTTGAAATATCTGGTCTCACTGTGAATGTTAATCTGTTCTTTAATCCTGTTGAGGTTGTAAACCATAGAATGAGATGCTTGACTGTTCCATAGATATTGAAAGCAAAGTGGTGCTGATTTCTTAATTTACATGCAGCTTGAGGATCCCAGCAATACTTTCAGTTTTCAGCAAGGTCAGTTCCAGAAACACTCAAAAATTTCACATGGAAAAATAAACCAGAAAATGCTGTTAAGCACAGGAATTTACAAATATAAATATTTTAATCATTTGGAAAGTTACTGGTGCCAAACCTATATCAATAACTGCTCATAGAGGGATGAGTTGAATAGATTCCTCAGTTGAGTGCTTTCTTACAGGATGTGGGTGACTACATGAGTAATAATGTCATTAAATGCAGATGTAGATAAGATTTTATAATATTTTCTTGCTGTGTAGCACAAATGTGGCAGCACTAATATCACCTCATCAGCCACAATGGTTCCTGTGAAACCATTTTATTTTATCAATAAAACAAAGCAAAAGCCAAATGTCAAACTGCACCTTTGACAAGATAACACAGCAGATCTGGCTTTGAATCTAAATATAGTGATATTTGAACCTCACGCTGGTTATAGGTGGAAATAATGGAAAGATGCAATCATTCTGAAGGATAGCTCTGAATGCTCTAACACACTGAAAAGCCCTTCTGCCAAACAACTCTAATTCCACTCATCTGACTAAGACTACCAGACAACACTTCAGTACCAACTCTCAGGTGGTTTGGAATCTTTGACATTCATACCTTTGGATGCACTGGCTCTCAGTAATCTAGAATTCTCTGCTGGAACCACCACATTGAGTCACATACAAGCAATGGCTATTTTATTAGGTATGCCTATACACCTGCACATTAATGTAAATATCTAATCAGCTAATCATCTGGTAGCAACTCAATGTATTAAAAAGCATGCAGACATGATCAAGAGGTTCAGTTGTTGTTCAGACTAAATGTCAGAATGGGGAAGAAATGTGATCTAAATGATGTTGACTGTGGAATGGTTTTTGCTGCCTGACGGATCGGTTTAAGTATTTCAGAAACCGCAGTTCTCCTGAGATATTCACGCACAGTAGTCTCTAGAGTTTACAGACAATAGTGCGAAAAACAATAAAATAACATCTGGTGAGTGGCAGTTCTGTGGGCAAAATCACCCTGTTAATGAGAGAGATCAGAGAAGAATGGTCAAACTGGCTTAAGCTGACAGGAAGTCAAAAGTAACTCAGGTAATCATGGATTACAACAGTGGTGTGCAGAAGAGCATTTCTGAACAAACAGTATGTCAAATGTTGAAGTGGATGGGCTACAGCAGCAGAAGGCAATGAACATATACTCGGTGGTCAATTTATTAGGTACAGGAGGCAACTAATAAAGTGGCCACTGAGTGTATGTACTGTAGTTCTTGTTTTTTACATTTAGTCATATTCTGTTTGTTATACTAGAACTGATTAATACCTTTGAAGATAATTTTGAGTTACATTTGTTTTTGTTTCCCTAAGATATATAACTTTTGATCTCTCACAAAAAAGTAGATTTTTTAGTTACATTTGTTTTTTCCCACTTAAGATATATAACTTTTGTATCTCTCACAAAAAACGTAGATATTTTGTGAGCAGTGATATTTGGCAGTGGTAACCTTATGGTTAACTAATAACTAGTAGTGAGGGCAGCATGGTAGATAATGTGGTTAGCATTATATTTTATAGTAGCAGCCTCACGGGTTCAATTCCCAGCATTGCCTGTAAGGAGTTTGTACGTTCTCCCCATGCTGTGTGGATTTCCTCCTAGTGCCCTGGTTTCCTCCCACAGTCCAATAAAGTACCAGTTGCTGGGTTAGTTGGTCAATGTGAATTGTCCCATGATTACGCTAGGGTTAAATCAATGGTTGCTGGGTGACATGGCTCTAAGTGCAGGAAAGGCCTATTCCATGCTGTAACTTGGTAAATAAACACATACATAATACAAAGGACTAATAATTAGAGCTTGACTTCAGAAAACACTGCATGGTTTTTCATTGACTGTGCATTGGGTAGTAACTTCTTTTCAAATCTTAAATCTACCACATGTTTAATTTCCAATGCACTCTGATTTCTGTTTCATAAAATGTAGTGTTACAAGAACTGAGAACTATTGAAAGACTGATATTATCTTACTTTGAAAACCAAAAATTTCCAGTATAAATATATCCTTTATGTTTGCAGCATGGTGCCGTCAGTAGCACTTTCATTACTTTTCCTTGTATTTTAAAGGAAGAAAAAGAACCTCAAATTAAGTGAAGCAGTGAGATTTTATGTGATTAATTGCTTTACCAAACAATTCCCATGAAAGAAACATGACATATTCCATCATACTAATTGAAAGCAGGTGTTCCCCCATAACAAAGTGGTAAGCAGCAAATGTGGAACATGCATTTGGAATTGACTCAAGCCCATTTACCTCAAAGGCTGTTGTTAATATTTGACCCGCAGTTGCTCTACAACACGTACTGTATATCCCCAGTTCTACTGCTGTATGATGTCCTTATATGGCTATCCTCTTGACTTTAAAGCAATACATCAGGGTATCGGACCCAAAGACATTGTTATTACATTTTAGCAGAGTTCCCTAATAATTTATGTATAAGGAAATGGATTTTCAAAATGAGGTAGGTAGAGGGAACAAACACCCATTAACAGATGGTTCAAGGAATTTACTACAGATAATAATATTGACTTAAAATTCTAGGGTGAACGGGAGAAAAAAAAACATTTATTGCACAGCGAGTATCTATGCTTTGGAAACAAAATTAACTTCGATACATTAACACAACAAGACTGTGGAAAAAAGGACCTCTTGGGATTGTTCTAGGAGGATCCAGTATAGATTAGATGAGCCAAATGGCCTTTTCTGAGCTATAGCCATTTTAAGGTTCTATGATTTAATAATTCCCACTATTAAAACTTCATGTTATTGATTCCTTTACTTCTAATGATTTACCAGACTTGGACATTTTGATCTTTTATCAGAATTGTTAGGCAAGGACCTTCTGAGATCATATGGTAGCATACAGTACATAAGGTGTGTTCGTCCATTGTCGACGTCGATGAGGACCTCGACACCATTGTGAAGGTGTTGAGACTAGCGTGTGGTTTCGATTTAAGTAAGAAGAGCTGCGCAGCGTCAGCCTCACTCTCTCTTCCCAATTCCCATCTGGATCCAGTGGCAAGACAGAGTCTAGACAGCTGGAGATGGGACTAGGCGCAGTGGATGACCAGGACATCTTCGGTGTCTTGTCCTGCTCTACATGTTCCATGATGCTTGCAGAGACCTCCTTCTTGACCGTTGGACCTTCCATTGGTCTCGTCCGCTCAATCCGCCAGAGTCTGTCTTTACATGCTGGGATAGACAACTCCCTATCTCACCGAGGGTTTGAGACCCGTCGGCTACCCTCACCTGGTTTAGCCAGCTTGGCGAAGCCGTTGCCCGGGGTGTGGCCGCTGTCGCATTCAAACAGCTGCGGGGAGCCACAGGTGAGAGCTGAGTGCCAGGTGGGGACCAAAGGTGGACTAAACGCTTTGAAAAGGACGCGACATGTTCCCCCACCAGAGGCACTACCCTTCTCTGACACCCAATATACTCCGTACATAATGCATGCTTACACACAGTGGCACTCTATTAGGTAATTCCCCTACCTGATAAATTGACAACTTTATGTTTCAGATATATTTCAGATATGTTTCAGATAATCTGCTGCAGTAGCATATCCACTTGAAGGTTTGATGTGTTGTGCATTTAGAGATGCACACCACTGTTGTAATGCAAGGTTATTTGAGTTAATGTCACTTTCTTGTCCATTCTCCACTAACCTCTCTCAGTCACAAGGTGTTTTCACCCAGAGAACTGCTACTCACTGGATACAGTATTTTCTTTTTTATAACACATCATTCTCTGTAAACACTAGAGACTATTGTGAATGATAATCCCAGGAGATCAGCAGCTTCTGAGATACTCAAACCACTCTATCTGGTATGAACAAACATTTCACAGTCAAAGCCACTTAGATCACATTTCTTCACCATTCCAATGTTTAGTCTGAACAAATGAGCCTCCACCATGTCTGCATGCATTTACACATTGAGATGCTGCCATATGCTTAATGTTGCAGCTATATAGGACCCTGGTCAGACCCTACTTGGAGTACTGTGCTCAGTCTGGTCACCTCACTATAGGAAGGACGTGGAAACCATAGAAAGGGTGCAGAGGAGATTTACAAGAAAGTTGCCTGGATTAGGGAGCATATCTTATGAGAATAGGTTGAGTGAACTTGGCCTTTTTTCCTTGGAGCCTCGGAGGATGAGAGGCGATCTGATAAAGGTGTATATGATGACGAGAGGCATTGATCATATGGATAGGCAGAGGCTTTTTCCCAGGGCTGAAATGGCTAGCACGAGAGGGCGCAGTTTTAAGGTATTTGGAAGTAGGTACAGAGGAATGTCAAGTGTAAGTTTTTTTACGCAGAGAATGGTGAGTGCGTGGAATGGGCTGCCGGCGACGGTGGTGGAGGCGGATATGATGGGGTCTTTTAAGAGACTCTTGGGCAGGTATATGGAACTCAGAAAAATAGAGGCCTATGGGTAATCCTAGGTAATTTCTCAGGTAAGGACATGTTTGGCACAGCTTTGTGGGCTGTAGGGCCTGTACTGTGCTGTAGGTTTTCTATGTTTCTATGTTCCTATGATTGGCTGATTAAATATTTGCACTATCAAGCAGGTGTAACTAATAAAGTGGCCACTGACAGTATTGGTCAAAGATGCTTCTTTCTTTTCTCTTACTGAGGAACCTTGCATCAAAATGAGTTGACTACACACCTTTACTGAATTATAATAGTCCATAAACTGGCACTAGTCTCTCCTAAATGACTTGTATTGTTGAAATATTGTGCTTTAATTGGTAGCCACTGCAAAGTTCCCCAACTGAATGTGATTGCCTCATGCATAGATCCCCTAAGACTTCCTAATCAAATATGCTTTGTTCTCTTGCAGAGACTTTAGAAAGAACATAGAACATCTGACAGTACAGCACAGGAACAGACCCCGTAGCCCACAGCCACTGTTCTGTCAATCATGCCAATTTAAAGTAATCCCATCTGTCTGCAAGTTTATATTCCTTCATTGCCTGCCTGTTCACGTGCCGGTCTAAATGCCTGTTCAGCACAAATTAAACCACATGTGCAAGGGTTCAGTATCATTGCCAAATGTGACATGATGCATCTTGCGAGTAGTGATGAAGCAGAGACAAGACAGAGGCCAATGTTAGGCTGTAGTTAAAGAGAGTGAGCCCTAGCCAAGTGGAAGGTCTCACATTGGAGTACCTGGTAAGGCTCTGAAAACCTGTGCCAACCAACTGGCGGGAGTATTCAAGGATATTTTCAACCTCTCACTGCTATGGGCGGAAGTTTCAACTTGCTTCAAAAAGGTAACAATTATACCAGTGCCTAGGAAGAATAATGTGAGCTGCCTTAATGATAATCACCCGGTGGCATTCACATCCACAGTGATGAAATGTTTTGAGAGGTTGGTCAGGACCAGACTGAACTCTTGCCTCAGCAAGGACCTGGACCCATTGCAATTTGCCTATCGTCACAATACGTCAATGGCAGATGCAATCTCACTAACTCTTCATATGGCTTTAAACCACCTGGACAACACAGACAACTATGTCAAGATGCTATTCATCGACTATAGCTCAGCATTTAATTAGATTAGACTAGATTAGATTAGATTCAACTTTACTGTCATTGTGCTGAGTACAGATACAAAGCCAATGAAATGCAGTTAGCATCTGACCAGAATTGCAAAGAATAGTGTTACTTACAAAATAACTGCGAATAAAAAGTAAGTGCTACAGCACACAAATATAAAAGTACTGAGACAGTACAATATGGGTGCAATACTGCTTAGCACTGTGCTGAGAGGTTCAGCAGGGTCACAGCCTCAGGGAAGAAGCTCTTCCTGTGCCTGCTGGTGCGGGAGTGGAGGCTCCTGTAGCGCCTACCGGATGGGAGGAGAGTAAAGAGTCCATGGTTAAGGTGAGATGCATCCTTGATAATGCTTTTTGCCCTGCCCAGGCAGCATTTATGGTAGATGTTCTCAATGGTGGGCAACTGGGTGCTGATAATCCACTGGGCAGCTTTCACCACACGCTGGAGTGCTTTGTGGTCTGAAACGGGACAATTGCCATATGACACTGAGATGCAGTTGGTGAATATGCTCTCAATGGTACAGTGGTAAAATCCGTCAGTATCCTGGGACAGGGGTGAGCTTTCTTGATGCTCTGCAGGAAATAAAGGCCCTGTTGCGCCTTTTTGATCAGGATGGAGGAGTTCATGGGCCAGGTGAGATCCTTAGAAATGTGGACAGCAAGGAATTTGAAGCTTGATACACGGTCCACTACAGCTCCTTTGATGTAGATGGGGACGTGAGTGTGGCTCCTAGCATGCCTGAAGTCCACAATGATCTCCTTAGTCTTCTGGGTGTTAAGGGCCAGGTTGCTGTCGGCGCACCACGCGGCCAGGTGCTGGACCATCATTCCCACAATCCTGATTGAGAAGTTACAGATCCTGGGCCTCTGTACATCCCTCTGCAATTGTATCCTTGACTTTCTAACCGGAAGATGGCAATCTGTGCTGATGGTGATAACATCTCCTCCTCGCTGATGATCAACACTGGTGCACCTCAGCGGTGTGTGCTTAGCCTACTGCTCTACTCTCTGTATACGCATGACTGTGTGGCGAGGCATAGCTCAAATACCATCTATAAATTTGCTGATGATACAACCATTGTTAGAGAAACATAGAAACATAGAAAACCTACAGCAAAATACAGGCCCTTCGGCCCACAAAGCTGTGCCGAACACGTCCTTACCTTAGATCTACCTATGCTTACCAATAGCCTTCCATTTTTCTCAGCTCCATGTACCTATCAAGGAGCCTCTTAAAAGACCCCATCGTTTCCGTCACCACCACTGCCACCAGCATCCTATTCCACACACTCACCACTCTCTGCGTAAAAAACGTACCCCTGACCTCTTCTCTGTACCTACTTCCAAGCACCTTAAGACTATGCCCTCTTGTGCTAGCCATTTCAGCCCTGGGAAAAAGCTACTGACTGTCCACACGATCAATGCTTCTCATTATCTTGTGCACCTGTCAGGTCAACTCTTATCCTCCTTCACTCCAAGGAGAAAAGGACAAGTTCACTTAACCTAATCTCATAAGGCATGCTCCACAATCTAGGAAACATCCTTGTAAATCTCCTCTGCACTCTTTCAATGGTTTCCACGTCCTTCCTGTAGGGAGGCGACCAGAATTGAGCACAGTACTCCAAGTGGGGTCTGACCAGGGCTGCTGGCAGCAGTGGTGGAGGTGGAAACAATAAGGTCTTTTAAGAGACTACTGGATGGCTACATGGAGCTTAGAAAAATAGAGGGCTATGGGTAAAGCTTAGGTAGTTCTAAAGTAGGGACATGTTCGGCACAGCTTTGTGGGCCTAAGGGCCTGTATTGTGCTATATGTTTTCGATATTTATATGTTCCTATATAGCTGCAACATTACCTCTTGGCTCTTAAACTCAATCCCATGGTTGATGAAGGCCAATGCACCATATGCCTTCTTAACCACAGAGTCAAACTGCATAGCAGCTTTGAGTGCCCTATAGACTCAGACACCAAGATCCCTCTGATCCTCCACACTGCCAAGAGTCTTACCATTAATGCTATACTCTACCATCATATTTGATATACCAAAATGAACCACCTCACACTTATCTGTGTTAAACTCTATCTGCAACTTCTCAGCCCAGTTTTGCATCCTATCAATGTCCCGCAGTAACATCTGACAGCCCTTCACACTATCCACAAGGCCCCCAACTTTTGTGTCATCAGCAAATTTACTAACCCATCCCTTCACTTCCTCATCCAGGTCATTTATAAAAATCACGAAGAGTAGGGGTCCCACAACAGATACCTGAGGCATACCACTGCTCACCAACCTTCATGCAGAATATGACCTATCTACAACCACTCTTTGCCTTCTGTGGGCAAGCCAGTTCTGGATCCATAATGCAATGTCCCCTTGGATCCCATGCCTCCTTACTTTCTCAATACACCTTGCATGGGGTACCTTGTCAAATGCCTTGCTGAAATCCATATACACTACATCTTTGGTTCATTGATGATGCAAAGGTCATCGGCAGAGTCTCATCAAACTCCTCCCTTGCCTCTCACAGTAGCCTGGGGTACATTCCGTCCAGTCCCAGTGACTTATCCAACTTGATGCTTTCCAAATACTCCAGCACATCCTTTTCCTTGATATCTACATGCTCAAGCTTTTCAGTCCACTGCAAGTCATCCTTACAAACACCAAGATCCTTTTCCGTAGTGAATACTGAAGCAAAGTATTCATTAAGTACCTCTGCTATCTCCTCCAGTTCCATACACACTTTCCTTTCCACTGTCACATTTGTTTGGTCCTATTCTCTCATGTCTTATCCTCTTACTCTTAACATACTTGTAGAATGCCTTGGGGTTTTCCTTAATCCTGTCTGCTAAGGCCTTCTCATGGACCCTCTGGCTCTCCTAATTTCATTCTTAAGCTCCTTGCTTCTAGCCTCATAATTTTCTAGATCTTTATCATTACCTAGTTTTTTGAACCTTTCGTAAGCTTTTCTTTTCTTCTTGACTAGATTTACAATAGCTTTTGTAGATCACGGTTCCTGTACCCTAGCATCCTGTCCGTCTCATTGGAACGTACCTATGCAGAACCCCACTCAAATGTCCCCTGAACATTTGCCACATTTCTTCTGTATGTTTCCCTAAGAACATCTGTTTCCAATTTATGCTTCCAAGTTCCTGCCTGCTAGCCTCATATTTCCCCTTACTCCAATTAAACGTTTCCTTAACTTGTCTGTTCTATCCCTCTCCAATGCTATGGTAAACGAGATAGAATTGTGATCACTATCTCCAAAATGCTCTCCCTCTGAGAGACCTGACACTTGACCAGGTTCATTTCCCAATACCAGATGAAGTACAGCCTGTCCTCCTGTAGGCTTATCTACATATTGTGTTAAGAAACCTTCCTGAACACAGCTAACAAACTCTACCCCATCTAAACTCCTCAAACTAGGGAGACGCCAATCAATATTTGGGAAATTATAATCTCCCACCACAACAACCCTCTTACTATTGCACCTTTGCAGAATCTGCCTCATTGTCTGTTCCTCGATGTCCCTGTTACTATTGGGTGGTCTATAAAAAACATCCAGGAGAGTTATTGACCCCCTTCCTGTTCCTAACTTCCACCCACAGAGACCCCGTAGACAATCCCTCCATGGCTTCCTCCTTTTTTGCAGCCGTGACACTATCCCTGATCAACAGTGCCATGCCCCCACCTCTTTTGCCTCCCTCCCTGTCCTTTCTGAAACATCTAAAGCCTGGAGATTCTATTGTTGGTAGAATCTCAGATTGTGACGAGAGGGCATACAGAAGTGACATATGCCAACTGGTGAAGTGGCATTGCAGCAGCAAGCTGGCACTCAAAAACAGTAACACGAAAGCTGATTGTGGACTTCAGGAAGGGTAAGAAAAAGGAACACATACCATAGAAGGATCAGAAGTGGAGGGAGTGTGCAGCTTCAAGTTCCTGGGTGTCAAGATCTCTGAGGATCTAACCTGGTCTCAACATATCGATGCAATTATAAAGAAGGCAAGACAGAGACTATACTTCATTTGGAGTTTGAAGAGATTTGGTTTGACAACAAATACACTCAAAAGCTTGTATAGACGTACTGTGGAGAGCATTCTGAAAGGCTGCATCACTGTCTGGTGTGGAAGGGCTACTGCACAGGACCAAAAGAAGCTGCAGAGGGTTGTAAATTTAGTCGGTTCCATCTTGGGTACTAGCCTACAAAGTACCCAAGACATCTTCAAGGAGCAGTATCTCAGAAAGGCAGCGTTCATTTTTAAGGACCTCCAGCCCCCAGGGCATTCCTTTTTCTCACTGTTACCATCAGGTAGGAGGTACAGAAGCCTGAAGGCACACACTCAGCGATTCAGGAACAGCTTCTTCCCCTCCGCCATTCGATTCCTAAATGGACATAGAACCCTTGGACATTACCTCACTTTTTAAATATATATTAATTCTGTTCTTTTGCACAATTTTTAATCTAGTCAATATATGTATACTGTAATTTATTTATTTATTTACTATTATCATTATTTTTTCCCTCTCTATATTATGTATTACATTGAATTGCTGCTGTTAAATTAACAAATTTCACAGCACATGCTGGTGATAATAAACCTGATTCTGATTCTGATTCTGATTCTAAATAGTAGGTTATAGTGAATATTGAGGAAAAGAGGGATCTTAGAGTACAAATTCATATTTCCTTGAAGGTGGCACACAGGGAATTCACATGCAGCTCAAGTCACCATGCTATAGGAAGCATGTAACAGTGTTGGCAATATTACGGAGTACACTCATTAGGACAAGCTAAGTTATGAGAAGAGATTGGGGAAGCCTGCTCTCTCCTTCCCAGAACAGAGCAGGATAAAAGGAGACACTGATTAATAGAGGTGCTGTGCTAATTTTTTAGGTGCCGGAGCTGACAAAATGCTTGCTATTTCCTATATTCTCTCTATATATATGTCACACCCAATTTGTGTACCTGCTCATTTCATGTACCAGGCAACTTCCTTGCCCCATTCATGTAATGAGCAGGTACACAAATTGGGTGTGACCTATATATATGAGCAGGGCTTCTTAGAATGTCAAGCACTAAACCAAAATGAAAGAAATATATGAATTCTAGAGCTCCACAGAAATATAGTGATAGTTAAGACATTAACAAGATTATAGCCTATCACTACATTTCATTGTATAACTGGTACAATAAAACATATAATACTTAATAATATGACAAAGTATTGTACGGTTGCACTCACTAATTATCATAGAATATAATTATCAAGCAAGTAAAGAAGAAGACGGTAATCATGTATTTTACCAATTTAAAAGTAATTACCTACCTACCAAATGCCACCAATGAGAAGTTTCACAATAACTTCCACAAAGTGTCAGGCATAATATATGTGTTCGGGGGTCTGAAGCAACTCTTGTCCTGGTGTCATCTGCTGATCTGTGGTACCACAGCCATGATGTGACATACGGCTCAGGATTCCACTGAACTAGAGGAGGTCTGTGTAGTCTAACAAATGTAAGTGCTGATACATGATTTATGAGAATTCTTGAGCGTGTTGTTGTTAGTATCAAGTTCATGTGATTGAATCCTCTCTCACATTCAGCAGTACTAATCGGAATAACTTGTGAACAGCTCAGTAATGGGCGTAAATCTTGGGGGATGCAGCATCCACAATCATCCACATAATTTCTGAAGGCATTTATTACAGAGGAAGAAGAAAACTTAAACCTCTTACTGAGAGACGATATTGTTGCTTTTCCATAATTAGGTGGTATTTCAGCAAGCCAGTTATCTTTATCAAGGACACACATTTCATTTAGCAGGGATTTATACATACTTTGAGGTTTAGAAGTTTGAGAACCTTTCAAGGATGTTGCCGTGAACATATGGTGCTGCAAATTGTTTATAAGACTAGTAAGAATCTATAGATAATTAATGGAAACAATTTTGCTGTTGCTTGTTAAGATAATTTCTCCAAACTTCCCCTTTTGAACTGCCTCTTGAGCTTCTTGAGTTTTTGTACCAGGTTGCTCTTTCAGTCCATGCAGTGATCTTATGCTCCGTTGGATCAGATTGTCTGCATAAACAATCGTAGTAGTGCGTTTCTGTTAACACTCTCACAGTAAACCAAGTTCATGCAACATGTCATACATTAGAGCTAAGTCCAATAGAAACTGTTCTGAAGAGAGTCTTTTCAACAGACCTTCATAGCTTTTTCTGTCACTCCCAGATCATGTTTCATCCTTCATTGCTTTTTCAAAATGAAAACACAGTGCTTCATAATTTTGCCACACTGTTGAAATTATTCGAAACGAGCTAGCTACCCACCTGGTGCCCAGAACACGGCCTATTTTGCAAATTTGTTGTTCTAGTTGAGAGGCACATTCAGATAGTTCCTTTTGATTTAGAGGAGATCTACTGTAAACAGAGTACAATTTGTCCATAAATGATTGAAAATGATTTCGTCCATGAACTTCTCTCACCGAATCACCTACTGCAAATTCTAATCTGTGATTAAGACAGTGCCAAATTATCACATCAGGGTAATGTTCCTTGAGAATTGTAGTAACACCAGATTTGACACCAAGCATTACGCTCGCCCTATCACTAGCAAATGCCACAAGATTCTGTTTCAAGTAAGAGTCATCAAACCCATGGTTATTGAGACAATTCAATAGATGCTTAGTAATAGTTGCAGCTTTCTGATCAGGCAGTTCAATTAGATCTGAAAATGTAAAATGGGAATCACCTTCCCTATCACTTTCACATTTCAAATAAACTGTTAGGGCAGTCTTAATGCTCAGGTTTGTTGATTCATCAATGAGAACAGAAAATTTGCCATTTATCTGCTTGATATGCTGGCAAATTTTCTTTTTTATATTAATGGCTATGTGATCAATTATCTCTGTAGTACTAGTGCAGGAATGCAGTCCAATTCCAATGTCAATACCATCTTTTTTAAGTTCCAATAAGCCAAAGTGATCAGAGTATGGTCTGTCATTCTGATCTAAATAATATGCAGAGCAAAAAATTGAACACAAGTTGCCTTTAGATGCGAAGCATTCATGGCGTCACATAATTTTCCAAGAACAACTTCACTAGCTATATTTTCAACACTTAAAGCAGCAGTGTGAGCTTTTGATAGCTTGTGATCAACAATTTTTTTTCTGAGAGACTTCAAGCATGTACTTTGATCTGCTCCATAATAGGATACTTGGTACACCTGCCATGTCGATTCTCCCGTGATCCTTAAGTTCCTGAGGCTGTAGCACTTTGCATAGCTAACCAGCCATCCTTAGTAGCCTTAAAGTCCTTCCTCTTGCTCTCCTCAACCCCCTCACAGTAGTACCCATAGAGGCTAAGTGCTTATTCACACATAATTTTGCTACCAACAGGGATATGCTTCTGTGACATGTCCCCTAGCCACACACTTAATGCTGTCTCAGTCTTTGCAAGCACTTTATTATGAACCAGAGAGACCATTTTTGCTGTTGCAGGGGTAGCACTAACAGTTCCACGAATTTCAGCTTCTTTCTGTTTTATTGTGCGAATGCTCGATTCGTTCTTACCGACCTTACGGCCCACTTCAATAAGCGACATGCCACTTTTCAAAAGATCTAAGATTTTTATTTTCTCGGCGAACATTGTTCACCGAGAGAGACTGAGGATCTGTGAAATGGCAGGAGGCTAGAGCGGGATATGCTGAGACAAAGGGTCGAGCGAGGAGGAATTTCACAAAACAGTCACAGCTCCAGAATTTCACCAAAAATGATCAAATATCCTAATGTTATTGGTGGTATTTTCCCCACCAGCCTCCACCCCCTCTCCCCAACCCCCACTTCTGTAAAATTCCCCCTATTTAATATGCAGACACTGTTAAATTCCCCGTTTGTTTATTTTGACTTTTTTTTATAGAGGTGCCGGAGCAGCACTCCGGTGAGCTCTGGCAGCACTGCACTCCTGCTCATTAAGAAGAGCTTACAACATGTTTGCAGCAAATGCTTGAAGAAAGTTTCAGCAAGATGGACTCCTAAGAAGAGGTTTTTAGTAGTTAGTTTGATACCAGACTCAAAGTAAATTCTCTGATATTAAAATATATTACTGATGCAAATCAATTGTGGCTTTAATTGCTAAAGGAAGACTTGGCATTCCAGAACTAATCACATATGAAACATTTTATGAGAATTCTTGGCACTCATTTTGACCAAACAAAACAGGAAAACAAGGACTTCATTTTCATTATTGCTTTAACAAAGCACAACTAACTTTTTGCAAAATCTGACACCAAGCCACACAAGGAGATCTTTGAGCTAAAGCTCACAAAACTGGCTCGGGGTATGTCACATGGATAATGTTATAGAAGAAAGAGGAGTGAGGAAACAGGAACATTTCAGGAGAGAGCATAGAACAATACAATACATGAACAGGCCCTTCAGTCCTTTATGTTCCTGCTGAGCATAACGCCAAATTAAACTAATCCCCTCTGCCTTTTCATGATTTAATAATTAGAAGGTACCTAATAAAGTGGCCACTGAGTGTATGTTTGTGGTCTTCTGCTGCTGTAGCCCATCCATTTCAAGGTTCGAAATGGTGTGCATTTAGAGATGCTCTTCTGCACACCACTGTTGTAACAAATGTTTTTTTTGAGTTACTGTTGCCTTCCAAACAGTTTGAACCAGTCTGGACATTCTCCTCTGACCTCACTCATTAACAAGACATCTTTCCCCCACAGAACTGCCAATCACTGGATGTTTTTTTCTGCTTTTCTGCATTCTTTTCTGTAAACTCTAGAGTTTGTTGTGTGTGAAAATCCCAGGAGATCAGCATTTTCTGAGATACTCAAACCACCTTTTCTGCCACTAACTATCATTCACAGCCAAAGTCACTTGGATTATATTTCTTCCTTTAGTTTGATGAAATATAATTGATGAAATATAAGTGTTTGAGCAACACTTGAACCTCTTGATAATGCACTGAGTTGCTGTCACTTGATTGGCTGATTCGATATTTGCATTTACAAGCAGGTGTACAGGCATATCTAATAAAGTGGCCACGGAGTGTATTTAGGCCTATCTTGAACAACCACGATAGTCAGCCTCTAACTTCCCCCTGAGTTCTTCAAGAGTGACTCACTACGCCAGAATATGCATTAAAGGCTGACCTTGCCTGAGTCATTCATATTCCATGAGAGAGAAAAATAATATATATATGAAATTAAAAAGTAAGTATGTGTATATTTGTGTATGTATATATACATGTACATATACATATACACATGTTTAGGGTGAATAAGACCTATGAGAACAAATGAAGCAGTATTTATTTGAGTACAGAAAAATTGGCAGGTCAGGCCACACCTGATACTTTGAAAAATAGTCAAAAATCTAAAATGTTAAGCCACAGGTGCAACCTGACTAGAGAGTACATTTAGAATTTTCTTTTGTTACTTCAGATTTCAAAGTTTAAAGTAAAATTTGTTATCAGATACGTACGTGGCATCACATACAACCCTGAAATTCTTCTAATGCGGGCATACTTAGCAAATCTATAGACTAGCAACTGTAAACTGTAAACCTCAGGAACTGTTAACTGTAAACAAACTGTGCAAATACATATACAAATCAATAGCAATAAATAATGAGCATGAAATAAAAAAAATACAGAGTCCTTAAATGAGTGTAACTATTCTCTTTTGTTACAGCTTGAGGTTGAGGGGTAGCAACTGTTCCTGAACCTGGTGGTGCGAGTCCTGAGGCTCCTGTACTTTCTACCTGGTGGCAGCAGTGAGAAAAGAGCATGGCCTAGATGGTGAGGATCTTTGATGATTGTTGCTGCTTTTCTACGGCAATGTTTCATGTAGATATGCTTAATAAGTGGGAGGGCTTTATCCATGATGTTCTGGGCCTAAACCACGACCTTTTGTAGGATTTTCTGCTTAAAGGCATTGGTGTTCCCATACCAGGTCATAATGCAGCCAGTCAGCACACTTTCCAGCACTCTTCTATCGAAGTTTGCCAAAGATGCCGGACTTTTGCAGACGTCTGAGGACGTAGGGGCACTGTCATGCTTTCGTCACAATAATAGTTATATGTTGGATCCAGGACAAGTCCTCTGAGATAGGGACACCCAGAAATTTAAAGCTATTGTCCCTCTCCAACTTTGATTCTCTGAAGAGTACTAGCTCACGGACCTCTACTTTCCCTCTCCTGAAGCCTACAGTCAGTTCCTTGGTCTTATTGACATTGAATGAGAGATTGTTGTTATTAAACCTCTCAGCCAAGTTTTCAATCTCTCACCTGTATGCAGGTTCATCACCTGCTTTGACACAGCCCACAGCAGTGGTGTCATCAGCAAACTTTTATACAATGTTGCAGCTGTACTTAGCCACATAGTCATAGGTGTAAAGCAGGAAGAACAGGGAGGCTAAGTACTCATCCCTGTGGCACTCCTGTGCTGATGGAGATTGTGGAGGAGATGTTTTTGCCAATCAGAACTGACTGGGGTCTACAAGTGAGGAAATTCAGGATCCAATTGCACAAGGGAGTACTGAGACCCAGGTCATGGAGTTCCAGCATCTGCAGTTTTTAATTCTTTTTCAGTGTTTCTTTGAGACTTGTTTCACAAAGAAACCGGATAATGTCCTTGGGAATAGTTCTGAAGTTTTTCAGAAGAAAAGTCATGTATTCACAATAAAGATGAAGCGTTTGTTAATATGTAACTGGTTCCAAAACCTGAGGATTGTGGTCAATGAGCATATATACCTCAGTGCCCTACATATTCATGTATTTTTAAAATCTGAAATCATCTTGCATGCCACAATTGAATATGTTTCTATTTCTGGCCATTCCAGGCATTCATCACACCCTGTGGAAAACACTTGCTCCAAAAATTCCCTTCAAGTTTTCCCCATGTCACCTTAAAAGTATGCCTTCCCATATTTGACATATTTTCCTCTCATCATTTTTTAACCATCGCTCTGGTGTTCCCGCAGCCTTAAATACTCCAGAGGAAAACCCGACCATCAGAAGTCATAGCTGCCAATAGTTTAGTTACTACATTTGAAAATTATGTAGATTTCTTTTCTGTGAGAGAGGGTTTGATGTTATTGTCCCTGCTTGTTTTTGAGAGGGAGGGGGTTGCGGATTTGATGATATTGTCATTGTTTATTTGCGAGGGTGGGATTGGAGATTTGGAATTTGCGAATTTTGTTTTTTTTTCATTTCATGCCAGGAGTGGGGGGAATTGACATTTTTTCTTTCAATAACACCCATGTTTTTTTTCTGTATTTCATGGCTTTCTGGGGAAGATGAGTATCAGAGTTGTATTGTACATGCATACTTTGACAATAAAATGAACAGTTGAAACTTTGATAGAATCAGAGGAGCCCAGATATCTCAGTGGTTTATAATATTAGAGATAATATAGAGATAAAGACAGGCAGCACCATCCAGCGTCTTACTTATACCTTTATTATGCAGTGTGACGTGTACCACAACAAAATTCTAATGACTGAACTTTACTGAGAAAATTTCTGTTGTATACTTAATATTTCAGTAATATCTGAGAAATATTGTCTATATATTGGTTGATTAAGCATTCTTGTTCATTCAAATAATTCAATAAGTGTTATATGTTGTTACATACCCCATGGGTACCTTGTGACTGTCTTATGACCATGATGTAATTGTCTTGTGATAGTGGGGTGATGTAATTTTCCTGCCAGTGTGAGGTCACAAGATGTAATTTTCCCGCCGGTGTGAGGTCACATGATGGCATGTGCCAACAGATATATAAGGGGAAACCCCTGTTGTCACGCAGTTAGTTCATTAGATAGTTTTGTTGCATATTGGTCTCATAGTTTCGTTTTAAAGTGGAGTTCTTTTACTTTCTATTGTAAGGTGCAAAAACGTTGGGCCCGCAGTTCGCCAATCGCTGCCAGTTCTTGTTTGTTGCACTTTTGATTTACCTTTACAGTCTAGTACTGGAGAGTGAAGAACTTACCAAAGTACAGGAACAAATGATTGAATAAAGTTAATGTCGTTCAGCTTCTTGGGAATGATCGACCTTCTTGAATCTTCGTTTGGGAACTGTGGCATGCACGTTTGAGTAAAACCTTTGCCAGGACGGGAAGGTTTGTGCAGTGACCACCCTCCAGTCAAAAGGTCAGTTCCTTTATCTCTTCGCGATTCCTTTGGACAAGGCATCTCTCGGCTGCGATCGACAGATTCATCATTGCTTCAAAGAAATCTTTGTTTCGGGGAAGTCTCTCCTTAATGATTGTATAAATCACATGGACTTTTGAATTTACCACTTTAAGTCTGTGCTTGGATGAGAACTCATTTAGAACAGATCATAAGTTTGACTGTTTGTTCAATATATAACTGTTAACTTCCGGTTAAGTTAGTCGTTTGTTTATATTTCAATGTTTTGAACAGAGGTTAATAAATATTGTTGTTTGTTAATAAAAACCTGACTCAATTTCATATCTATTGTTGCTGGACACGTGACAATGTATAAATATGTTAATTGCATATGTCGTCACGCCACTGCATGATACACACGCACCTTGCTTAAAGTAAACAAAGTTAGACATGCATTTCCAGACTCCCCTGTCTTCCTTTGATTTAATTTAATATTTGGAAGTTACAAACCATAACAATTTCCAGAATTAATATTGATAGAGAATTTTTGACAGTGTGTCCCAACATGTCATTTACTATGTTTTAGAAGCATTCTTTAAACTCAATTTGCATGAGAATGGCTAAATATCCAGAGGAAGTAATTTGTCTTGAGTTGCTAATGGCATATAGTGGAGCTGTTTTCTGTATGCTGATTTTGGAAATAAACTCTTTTTGTTTTAATGGAATCAAAATTTGGATTTGGAATAATGCATAACTGCTTCTACAGTGCAATTATTACTGTCAATTCTGAAAAAAAAGCACATTTTTTAATGCGGTATTCAAACCCTGTGCAATAACTGGTTCATTCTCAACTGGCTGGCCGCTGTTCAGAGAGGACATTAGTTCAAGTACTAGCTACCAAAAAAGTGATACAATTCTCAATGAGATCTAGCAAGTAATTTAAGTGGCAACCAGCTGTTATGCAATTCTCTGGGTGGCAGTCCCAGCATGATTCCTTCATAAAGGCTGCAGTCTGCAGTACTGTAGCCTCAACCAGTCTTTCAGCTTAAGACCACATCATGATCATCTTGGAGACTCATTAGTGCCTAAAGCATCCATGGGAAATTGCTATTCAGTATTTCATATTTTCTTCAACTATATCAGGAGCAGGCAGCACTCAGCACTGAATAGGACATTCTTCTGTTCTGCTGCATGCGTTTTATATCTTCTTCACCTCATTGTAATAGACAAGTTTGCGAGGATGTTGCTCAGTTAAACAATAACCTAAGGTCATCAATAGAAACCTTAAAAAGGTCAGTGAAAGTCAGACGCTGATTTGCCTATCTACCAGTAAGGCCAGGAGTTATTCAAAACAGTAGTCCTTTAACGCTTTCCAAAGCTCATCCTTTGTTGATCACCCTGTTGTATAAAGGAAGAATAGAGTACTTGAGACAATCTCCAGCACTATGTACTTAGAAAAAATGAATCTCTGCCTATTCTGGTTTGATATCAAATGGAATGCAATTGTTCCTGTTGTACAGGTATTTTGCATTTGTCATTCCCAACCCAGTAACAGCTATTCAGAATAGTTTTAGACAATTTGATAGATCTGATACAAATTTAAAACTCAGTTTTATCCAGTTGTCATTTCTTTCCTGATAAATCCTACTACGTTATACCATAATAGCAGCCACTACTTTCATATTTCGTTATCTGACCCATGATCATCAGGCAGCTTTGACTACACTGTTTACAAGAAGTTCTGACATGCTGTATACATTTTGAAAGTGCTGGCACATAATGAAAAGTAAGTGAAGCAAAATGAAACAGTTACAATACCCATCAATGTGGGAGTGATAACCCATTTTGAAGTCTTGAGGTCTGAGATAATTGATAATGAAGAATGATAATTAAGTGTTATGCTGCTGCAAAATGACAAATTTCACATCATGTAAGTCAGTGATAGTATAACTGATTCTGATAATAGGTAGGTGAGCTACAGAGAGATATACTATTTGTGAACAGTAGTCAAATGAGCTAAATGTGATAATTGGATAGGTCATGATTAGTTGGGGATGAGGTCAGTAGCATAGTCACAAATATGTAATATCAGGTATCATAAAAATTCACTCTGACTCAAACCTAAGGGCAAGATGATTCATTGATCCAAATGCTAAACATAAGTGATCATAACAATGTCAGTCAGTGTCTTTGTTTCTAACTGTGTGAAACACAGTGCCTTCTAAGTCTCGAGAATTCTTTTCATCAGCATTCTTCTCTGGATGCTTGCCTTGATCAAATAAATCTTCCAATTAATTTTTCCTCCGTGACTGACAGAAAAAAATCACTGGGGTGCAAATTTTGTACAATTGACCAAGGACAAATGTTTAGGTGAGAATCCATTCTCTACGGTTTATTGCAGTAAAACTAGATCAAGAGTGATGGAGTTAAATTATGTTCTAAATTAAAGATTTACTATTTTAAAAAATCCATTCATTTGAAAAAAACTTATAAAGCAGAATCTTACACTTCAATTAATTCATTTCATTTCCTCTTGGTGCAGGAGGTGTAGTGCCACCTAGCACAATCTCAAGGCAGTGCAACAATTAAAGCATCAAGCACTGAGCTCAGTGGCTGTGCAGGTTTATTCAAAAGGATGAAATGCAGGGTTGTTATTAGTTCAAAGGCATGTCATAACATAACTCACCAAGATCCCAAAGAATATGAGAAGGAGTACTTTGAGAAAAGGAGCAAAGAAACAGTACACCACCATACAACTCCTAGGATGTTCCAACTTACCATATGCTGATTAAATAATTCTGAACTACTTGAAACCAGCACCTTCATGTTGTTTGTGTTTCTTACTGTTGTATAACCCTTGTGCAAGCAATGTTGAATTGTGCTTTACCCACAGAAAATCTGTTTTTTTAATAATTTTAGCATGATTTAGTTTTATTTTGTTACTACTATACACTAATCTGACTCCTGCTTTGGCGATATATTCACTATACAAATGCTGAGGAGGAACAAAGAGATTCCAGTAATCCACTTGATTGACTATTTATAATTACCACAGAGCCATAGAATCAAGGACTCATCATGGAGGAAATTCATTTAACTCACTGAATCAATGCTGGCTTTTTTGTAAGAGCAACTCTGTTCTATCCATATGCTGAGTCTTCCCTAGTTGTTCAGAAATTGTTTAACATTTAAGTATTTATCCGACTCAGAATTAGTGTTAAATGCTTCCACTGTCATTTTAGCAAATGAACTTCAGATTAAAAAGCAATCATTGTGTTCCTTCTTTTCCTTTGGATTTCTTGCCAATCATCCTCCACGATAAAACTAAAATCCATTTAAAAAATATATACATCAAAACACAAAGTGCTTAAAAGTGCTCAAATATTTGAACAAATTCAAAAAAAGTTTAAAAAATCTAAAAATACCAAAATCTTAGTGACGCTCATTGAAATCAATTAAAAAAAACTTTTTGCCTTATATAAAACCTAATGCAAGTTTTCCAGCATAAGTACTAACTCATTTCTGCAAACCACTCTCCAATTTAGTTGAGCTGCAGTCAGAAAATCACCACTAAGTATTTGCTTATAATATTGACTTTTTGAACATTTGCACCTGTATGCTCGGCAATCCTCAACTTTTGGCACCAGTTACATATTACCAAGCTCTTCAACTCTGTCTGCTGTGAATTATTGGCCTTTCTTCAGCAGAACTTCAGAACAACCCACAAGGACAATATCCAGCAAGCTTAGTGAAACAAATCTCAAAGAAACATAGAACAAGAATCAAAAACTGCAGATGCTGGAAATCTGAAGTAACAATAGAAAATACTGTACATTCTCTATAAGTTAATCTGCATCTGTGGATTAACATTTTAGGTTGTGGACCATTTATCAGAGCATTAGGCACCATTTCTAATGTATCTCAAATAAATACCTCTTCATTTTTTCTTCTCAGATTTGATGCTTCTAAACGTGTTTTGTTTTTAATTTTGCTCTTTCATGGAATGAGAATGTTCTAGGAAAGGCCGGCTTTAATGCATATCCTGGTGTATTGTGTCACCCCTGAAGCACTCGGGGGAAGTTAGAAGTCAGCCATCATGGTTGATCTGGTGGTTCTACATCGATCAAGCTGATAGGAATAGCAGACTTCTTTCCACTGAGGAAAACGATAGAGAATATTTCTACAACAATGTAATATTTTCATGGTTGCCATTACTGACACTAGCTTTTCAATCCATATTGAATTAATTACATGATTTTAAATTTATGAACTGCTGTGTGGGAATTAAACTCAGGTCTTCAGATTAATAGTTCAAGTCTTTCGATAATAGTCCAGTAACTCAATCGCTGTGTTTTCACAGTGCTAACATAGGCAGCTGTATTTGATAAAATACATTTATCAAATTTACAAATTATGTGGTTCATCGTTGCCAGGAAAAAAAGTAAAATAAATAACATTTCGGCATTTTAAATATTTTGCTTTTGTTCCCTCATTTTTGTTTAAAAAAACAGATGTCTTATGATTCCCAGTGTTGAGATTGTAGATTTGTTTAAAAAGTGCAGTCAGGAAGATAATGATCCTGTGAATAGCACACTGTCATTAAGATCCAGGGAGTTAAGCAAAAAGAAGCCAGTTGAAGAAGCTCCAAGTTTCTTACTCAAGAATTAATCAAAAATATATTTTAAGCAACAGACACAAAATGCTGGGGGAGCTCAACTCATCACGTAGCATCTGTGGAGGGATTCAGGCCAAAACTCTTCATCAGGACTGGAGGGGAAGGGGGCAGAAGCCAGAATAAGAAGATGGGGGAAAGGGAAGGAGTTCAAGATGGCAGGTAATTGGTGAAGCCAAGTGGGAGGGGCAGGGGGAAGTTAAGTGAGAAACTGGGAGGGATAGGTGGAAGAGGTAAAGGGTTGAACAATGAATCTAATAGGAGAGGACAGTGGAACATGGGAGAAAGGGAAAGAGGAGGGGCACCAGAGAGAAATGATGAGAAGGGAAGGAGGGAGAGGATAACCAGAATGGGGAATGAAAAAAAAGAGGAGCGAGGGAAAGGAATTACCAACAATGCAGAGAAATCAACGCTATGAAGTGTTGCTCCCCCAACTTCATCATGGCAGAAGAGGAGGCCATGGATAAATGTGGACAGTAGAGGAGGCTTGTAAAATATATCTCAGCTTTTAACCTTTACTAACAGAAGAAGAAGCCTATTAATTCGTGCTTTGTGAGCTCATATTAAGTAGAAACTGCTTACTACTGTAGAATATAATCTACACCAGGCTTCCCACACAACCTGTTTCTCCAAGCTGTGCTGAAATGCTACTAATCCTTTGAATTCATTTTCTTCTGTTAAATTTTATTCTCTTATTTCTTTTCACACCTCCAGAGCTGCATTGGTATTCACTGGGAGTTTCTTTGTATTTTCAGGTTATTCCTTCCACTCTTTCCGTTTCTATTTTTCCACCCCTGCCTACCTGTTAAATCTGGGTTAAAGTTGTTTCAGACTGTTTATCATTCTCCACTCCATTTTGTGCCTGCTGTCTCCACTAACTCATCTCAGCTTGTTACTCGGCCTCTGTTGCGTTCTCTAGTTTTCTGATTCTGTGAAACATCTTACCAGTAAATATCCACTTTTTCATTTGCCTTTTATGACATGGCATGTTGTGACATCTTGCGTTCAAACCACTTGTTCTTATACCATGACTATTTTTTCCAGTATGATAAATGAGGACTGTACATAACCATGTACTAAATGGAATACTGTAATGTTGAATCACACTGCTTAATTTGAAGAATAGGTGTGAAAACATCATCTTCACTTTGAAGTGTAGCCTCTATAGTGCTCTTGTGAGAAACCAGAAATAATTTGAGGTATCATATTAACAACTTCTAAAATGGTCTTCTTCAGTTGAATCATCGTTAATATCCCTTCATATTAACTACCAGCTGAGCAAAGGAAATATAACGGCTCTCACAAGGATCTCTTGTGTTGCTTCTGTCCATTAATTTTGAAAGCTATAGCTCCAAAATACAACCATCATTTTAAATGCAGTAATGTGGTAAAATAGATATACCTTTGCAGTGAGGGGGAAAATTACAAACCTAAATGGATAAATCGAGTTCATAATTAGTAATTATTACAGAACATGGCATTCATTTATTAAAGCTGTTAATCTTTTTATACTGGAAGAGGATTTTCTTTTTATATTGCGTATAAAAACACTCATGCATGTAAGCAGACCAGCATGAATTTTTCATAATTGCGATGGTAAATGCTGGTGAACCTTCTAACTTGTGTTAGTGAAGTGAAAAAGGGTTTTGTTTCTTCATTCTATTTGATTCATCATTCAATCTCTTCAAAAATCCAACTGGATGGTTGTTTATTTTAAAAGGTCAAATGAAGCAACTTGTTTTATTTATACATTTTCCAAGATATAGGAAAGGTCAGCATTCATGGCCTGTCTCTAATTGCGCTTTAGTCAATGACCAGCTTCTTGAAGCACAGTGATTCTCCTGGTAAATATTGGTAATGCTGTTGGGTAGGCAGTTCCAGGAGTTAGACCCAGCAGTTTTGGAATTTTGGCAATTGATATTTCCAAGTCAGTTGGAGAATGAGCATAGCAGTCCTTGCACTTATGTCCTGGGCCTATGTTATCTTTTTAAGGCAGAATTGGATGGAATCATGTTAAGGAGATGTATGAAAGGCTGATGAGGTATGAAGAGTCCATGTTGCAATTAGACCAGCAATGATATTAAACAGTGGAAAGTGTTTTAGGACCATGTGACCTCTACCTATTTTCATGTCCTAGGTATATGCGATTGTTGATTTGTAACCATAACCATCTTCCTTTGTATGAAGTGTAATCTGGAGTCTTTTCCTATTGATCCTCATTGACTTCTGTGTTCCTGGGACGTCTTGATACCACACTTAGACAAATAGCACCATGAAATCAAATATAGTCACTCCACTTTACCTTTGAAATTCAATTTTTTAGTCCACTTGTGGACCATAATTTTAATAAGGTCTGGAAGTCTGGCAAAACACAAAAATGGCCTTCTGTTCTGGACAAATAAAATGATGCTTAATAGCACTGTCAAAGATAGCTTCAATTTGTTTTGCTGATGGTTGACAGGTAGGGTCAAATTGGATTTGACATTAGCCAAATTGGATTTGTCCTGCTTTTGATAATAGGACATAGCTGATCACCTATCCCCCTTGAAAGGTAGATATGAAAGTTATAACTGTGCTGACACAGCTTGACCTGAAGTGTTGTTAGTGCTGGATTGCAGGTCCTTAGTGCTACAGTTTGGATCTCAAAATCAGAATCAGGATCAGGATTATTTTCACTGGTAAATGTGTTGTGTTGTAATAACAGTACAATGCAAAGCATCTATAAAAACTTTGCATTACAATAAGAAACTAACTACATTGTGCAAAAGGGGAATAGTGAGGTAGGTGTACTCATGGGTTCATGGACCATTCAAAAACCTGATGAGGGAGCTGAAGAAGCTGTTCTTAAAACATTGAGCATGGGTATTCAGGCTTCTGTACCTCATCCCTGAGATAGGCATGTCCTGGCAGGTGAGATCTCGAATGTTTTATCCAGTACTCTCAACTGTTTCTTGACATCACATAGAGTGAATGGAATTAGCTGGAGCTTATTTTCAGTGATGTTCAGCCCAAATCTATTCAGCAGCTGTGGCTGAACTTGGCTGTAAATACTTCAGCATTGACTTTAATGCTCACATCTGAGTCTCACCATTGTTGAGAAAAGGCATATTGTTGGAGTCCCCTCCACCGACCAGAAGTTTAATCGTCTGTCACTCACAGTAAGAGAGTGAAGTTTCAATATGATCCTTAGATTGCGAGAAAAGCTAGCTATCCAATATTTCCAACTTTTGCTATCTAGCACATGAAGAAGCTTTGTATGGTACAATGTGGAAACAGATCAGTTGGCTCATCTCAGCCATGCTGAGCAGTGGACACTCCTCTGCACTAGTTCTTCTCAATAATTCTTAAAATCTATCAGCAACTCAAATTCAGCAGCACTCCAGAAAGTACTGGTGGAACTCTCCAGGTCAGGCAGAATCTAGGGAGAGAAATGAACAGTTGACATTTCATGATGAGACCCTTCAACAAGACTGTGGATGTTTAGGGTCTCAGCCCAAAAAATTATGTATTTCCCTCTATAGATGCTGCCTGCTCTGCTAAATTCCTCCAGAATTTTGTGTGTTCTGCTCAAAATTTGCAGCATCTGCAAAATCTCTTAAGTGAGTGACCCAACTCCCACAATTCTCCCAGACAGCACTACCAGAATTTTATCTCTCTCTACATGAATGAGGTCCACCTATATCTCTTCCCTCATAATGTCCCCATATTTCATTTACCTTGATATGGGGCAGGTTATTTTGCAGCCTCGTTTGTTATATACCGTGCTATATGACGTAGGCAGCTACGGTCTCATGACCATGATTATTCTTGGCAAAATTTCCTGCAGAGATGGTTAGCTTTGCCTTCTTTTGGACAATGTATTTACAAGACAAGATACCCCAGGCATTATCAATACTCTTCAGAGATTGTCTATCTGGTGTCAGTGGGTCAGTGGTTGCATAGCCAAGACGTGATATGCACCTGTTGCTGATATAACCATCCACCACCTGCTTCCATGGCTTCATGTGTTCATGATCAGGGGGGGCTAAGCAGGTGCAACACCTTGTCCAAAAGTGAACTGCAGGTTAGTGGAGGGAAGGAGTGCCTTACACCTTCTTTGGTAGAGACATATCTCCTCTCTCTCATCCAAATCCTGCAGTCTACCCTATCTATAACCTTTCATAATTTCATATACTGTATTTCATTCATGTCTTCTCTTAACCTCCTTCAGCTCCAGGAAGAAGAGTTCTTGCTTCTTCAGTCTCTGCTGACAGCTGAACTGTTCCACAGCAGGTGACATCCTGGTGAATCTCCACCACACTGTCTCAGCACCACCTTATCTTTTGTATAGCATGGTGGTTAGATCTGTATGAAGCATTCCAGCTGAAGTCTGAACAAGACTTCTAAAGCTGGAAAATGACAACTATAATTGATACCCCGACTAATGAAAGCCAGCATCCCACATACCTTCTTAACCATGCTCCCAACCACCTTTGCCACTTTCAATAATCATGGGATATACTTCAAGGTCCCTTTGTTCATCAACATTTCATGCTGTTGTTTTTTGTTTAAAGATTGACACAATAACCCTAGAACAAAACTCAGAAGTGCGCACCTACCTACAAAAGGCTCCTCAAGAAACAAATGTCACTTTCTTACAAATGTACAAGTCACAGAAGGTTAAATGAACCAATATCAGTGTCCTCTCCCAGGTCAAAATTTCCAACATTAAGATCTTAATTGCAGAAGGCTTGCTCATTGGACAGGTAATGTCATTCATATGTCCAAAATCAGACTTCTGAAATAGACATTTCGTTTAGAATTGGAGTCAGGTTTATTATGAATGATATATGTTGTGAAATTTGTGGCTTTGAGGCAGCAGTACAACTCCGTCCAGTGAAAGGAATTACCAGGGGAAAACAAAATCAAGGATGTACTCAACATTTCCTTGAGAAATGTGACATCTGCATTGACCCCTGGGAATCATTTTCTACGATTGGTTCTAAGTGGAAAATCAGGTCAATGCAGTCGGACCAGACAGGTGAAGCAACCTGCTTCAATGCACCTCCTCCTCAATCTAAAAATGAGTCAATGCTTCCCACATTTGCTTCAGCACTCACAAAACGCATGTCATCCTCATCACAAGGTAGTGCTGAAGAAGAAACGAAGAGTCCCCTGCTGCAGAAGTATTGTAGAGTCATTTACCAACTCCAAGAAGATGCAGTGCTGATAAAAAAAAAGATCTCTTTAGTTCAAATATGGAAAGACAGGAATCTGTATGTATATCAACTGCTCCAATTGAATTCTAATTTATTGTCGTTTTTGGGTTCACGATCAATATAAGAGTGATACAAGGTCAATATTCAAAATATTTGTGAAGTATCACAACAAAACGACTAAATCAGAGATTTGTTTCTACCACCACATGCACCAGAGTTGCACTCACGTCTCAAATGCATACATCATCAGTCATCTCATCCACTAAGCCATTTATCAGCCACAGTTCATTGAATGATAAGCTTGCAAGGCACTCTTATTCACATGTTCCAACTCTTCAGCTGAAACCCATGTCATTTTTTATTTTTTACCACACAATTTACCTTTCTTGGTACCATGTAAGTATCATCATCCGTCCCTTATCATCCTTCAAATCTAAAGAAACACATCTGCTAAAATAAATCTTACCCTTGAGCCATTTATTCTGGTTTTTTGTAAATGTATCTTTCTTGTCTTAAGTCTTGGTGTGCATTTTTGCTAAATCCCATATCCTTTCCCATGCCCTGTACCAATCTAGCTTCTGCTCTATCATCTTGTACACCACCATCACATTACTATGCTCGGACCATATATTAAGCTTATCCAATAATAGCTTTCAAAGTTCAAAGTTCAAGGTAATTTTATTATCAAAGTACATCTATGTCACCATATACTAACCTGGGATTCATCTTCTTGTGGGCATTCACAGTAAATACTGTACAAAGGAACACAATAGAATCAATGAAATACCACACACAAGACAAACAAACAACTCGTGTGAAAAACAACAAACTGTAAATGTAATAATAAAAAATTACAATAAATAAATAAGCAATAAATATCCAAAACTTTAGATGACGAATCCTTGAAAGTGAGTCCTCAAAGTAATCCCCTCTGTTTCAAGAGTCTGAGGAGTAATAACTGTTCCTGAACCTGGTGGTGTGGATAATGAGGCTCCTGTACCTCTTTCCTGATGGCAGCAGCAAGAAGGGAGCATAGCCTAAATGGTGGGGGTCTTTGATAATGGATGCTGCTTTCCTGCAACAGTGCTCTTTGTAGATGTGCTCAATGATGGACTAGGCTGTATCCATAACTTTCATAGGCTTTTCTGTTCAAAGGCATTGGTGTTTCGATTCTAGGCTGTGATGCAATCTGTCTATATACTCTCCTCCTCTCATTGATATAAGTTCGTCAAAATTTTAGATGACATATTTGCAAACTTTTAGGAAAGTAGAGGCACTGTTGTGCCTTCTTTGTAATGGCACTTACGTGCTGGATCCTCTGAGATAATAATGCAGAAGAATTAAAGTTACATGCACATGATCCAGTTTTCCTATTTTGCTTCATCTTTACTTGGCCTCCACTGCCTTCAATGAATTTCCCAATCCTCTTGTACCATTGTTCCACAAATTCATACATTGGTCTTTTAAAATAATAAACACGAGAGATTCTGCAGATGTGGGAAATCCAAAGCAACACACACAGGATGCTAGGGGAGCTCAGCAGGTGAGGCAGCATTTTTTAAAATGATCAGATTTGTAAAACAAAACTTGACCTCCTTCATTATTTATCTAGTTCTCTGAGAATACCAATGCTAGTAATTATTTTGAAAAGAGAGGCTCTTTTCAATGTAGAAATGGAATTGAAAGCTGCAATATTTCTACGTTAAGAATTGAAAGTAGAAATCTGATATAGTTTTTAGCTTTGCCAATGTTCACTGAAATCCTTCAGAAGAATTTTGAGTTAATCACATTTACCAGTGCATTACAAAAGTCCACAAAAGTTTTTTTTCCATTGAAGGTCCAATGTAAAATGTGTTCTTTGAATAGCCTCTTACCTCTTTCTGAATTTACTCTGCAGTCATTGGCTGCCAGTAACCAATGGTGTTCCACAGGACTGCTACTTTTTACGTGATATGTCAGATAGTTTTGAGGAATTAGAGAGGGTGCAGAAGGACTTAGATAGATTAGGAGAATGGACAAAGAAGTGGCAGAGTCGATGGATAATAGTCTAATTCTGCTCCTATATCATATGGCCTTATGGCCTTCAGCTTGGGCTGGTTCAGTATTTTATTTCATCTCACTTTTTCTATGCATTGCTCAACATGTACATCAAATTATCTTAGCCTTAGTAATTACTCAAAAGCACATGTTATTTACTGCTACTTGGAAAATACAGGAGGACATGATTGGGATTCCTTACATTATTGATTGACCAATATAGAAATGGAAGTTAATCATTAAACATGGCGATAACAATTAATACTTTCCTTCTCATTGTTCCAACAATCCCATACAAAGCAGGCATAGGTCACATCAACCGAATCATATTCCGATATCTTGCTGCCTACAATGACTGTCTATGATGGATATATAAGCTCTGTTTCTCTCTCTAATTCTCTCTCTCTCACACACACACACACACACACACACAACAAATGTTAGGAATAAGTTTTTCCAAATGTGAATTCCGAATGAGGCGTGAAAGTCAGCCTTGATTCACTGTCTCAGGTGGTTTGCAGAGACTGGGATGAATGTGGATTTTGTGTTTGTTCTATTATATTTGCCTCAGCAGTGAGCGCTGTGTTTATATTCACAGGGCAACCCCTCTGTGAAAGTTGGCCTCTTAGGCAAGAAGAGTATCTTCAGTGTTTCGTCGGCCTAAAGGTTTATCATAGAAACAAAGTGAATGAAAAAGGGAAAAAAGAAAATGCTGGAATAGTCTACATTATATAATGAAAGGCTTGGTTTCTCAGGGATTCAGTAACAAACACAATTAGATCATGTTCTGTAAAAGAACAAAAGCATACTTATGTCTTTGCCTGTCAGTCCACCTGGGTCCTCACTAGGTTTATTTCACTGAATCATTATTAAATAGAATGAATATGTGTCAGAAGGATAGGCTTGAAACTATATTTACCCTTTGCAGTTGCTTTCAGCCACCAACACTTAGAAAGGCACAATAGGGATTTGACATTCTGATGCTGTCTCTTTCATCAATTATACATTCACCCACAGACACAGATTCAATTCCTTTATTTTTCTCAACTTCTGCTAAGGAATGTAAGCAAGCATAAATTTATATTTGAGGTAGGTGAGAGGGTTGCTGAGTGAGATGCCATCAGGAAAATGGCACTCAAACTGATAACATTGTTATTTTTTGGTACCAGAGGTATCAAATCAAATGTGATGGAAAAGGTCAGGAGGAATATTGACTATCAAGCTACCTGGCTCAATACAGAGAGAGACTATAACTATATCACATTATAATTTTATAATGTGATATTGTGCTGGATACGGCCCAGTCCCTCACAACAAAGCCCTCTCCACCATTGAGCACATTTGCAGGAGGTGATGCCACAAGAAAGCATCACCCAACATCAAGCACCCTCACCATCTGGGTCATGCTCTCTTCTCACCACTACCAACGGACAGGAGGTACAGGAGACTCATGTTCCATGCTACCAGGTTGAGGAACGATTTTTACCCTACAGCCATCAGGCTCCTGAACTAGTAGTGTATAATTCACTCATCTCAACTTTGAAATGATTCCACAATCTATAGACTCACTTTCAAGGACACTACAATTCAGGCTCTCAGTATTATTATTATTTACTTTGCACATTTGTTCTCTTTTGCACATTGGTTGTTTGTATTTGTGCATAGTTTTTTTTATAAATTCTGTTGTGTTTCTTTATTTTCCTATAAATGACTGCAAGAAAATAAATCTCAGGGTAGTGTAGATGGTGACCTAGATGTACATGATAATAAATTTACTTTGACTTTGATATTGACCTCAAAGCAAATAACAATTACCTTCCCATCTACAATCTTAAATGTCAGGCCCTCCCATCCTGCTACAATGTACATGTAACTAACAATCTGCTAGAGGAATTTAGCAGCATTTGTCAGAGGAAAGTACTGGAAGTGAAGAACCAGAATGGCTTGTAGGAAGAGGAGAAGGGGAATGCTGAGACATCAAAGTTGACTGAAGAGGATTGACAGGTGACAGAGAGGTTGTTCCAGGTTGGATACAGAAGTGGGGATGACTGCAATGGGTATTAAACTCAAGGCTTTTTTGATAGTATCTCCTAACTTCCAACCCCAATAATCGGTCCTCCAATCAACTGGGACTTCTTTCTCAGCACTCTCCTTCTTTGTCCATCTCACCTATCCACCCTCAATCCTGATTCAGGATTTTGACATGAAATACCAATAATTCCACAGGTGCTGCTCTCCCTGTTGTGTTCTTCCATCAGATTGTTTGATGCAACATACTAACTTGGCATATATCATCACTCCTTTATTGTTTAATTTCATACCTGAGAACACAGTAGAAATACTGTTCCCTATGAACTGCACAGTTCAAGACTTGTATGGAAATATGTTCTTGAATTAGTAGCATTAAACATGTATTACAGAGATGTTTCCATGTTCCTTCAGTCATGCAGCTGAGGACAAATTTCTCCATTGTGATTATCACCATCTTCTCAAGGATAACGTGACATAAACAAGAATGTTGGGCATTCTAGTGAGACTCAGAAATTGGGAATACATTATGGAAAATGATGAATCAGGCAGGGCATCTACAAGGCTCAGGTCAGGAGTGTAATGGAATACTCGCCACTCGCCTGGGTGAGTGCAGCTCCATCAACACTCAAGAAGCTTGACACCATCCAGTACAAGGCAGTCCACTTGATTGGTACCCCTTCCACAAGCATCCAGTCCCTCCATCATCGATGAATAGTTGCAGCAGTGTGTACTATCTACAAGATGCACTGCAACAACACACCAAAGTTCCTAAGACAGCACCTTCCAGACCCACAATCACTACCATCTAGAAAGACGAGAACAGCAGATACCTGGGAAGACCACCACTTGATAATCCCCCTCCAAGTCACTCACCGTCCTGACTTAGAAACGTATTGCCATTCCTTCATTGTTGCTGGGTCAAAATCATGGAATTCCCTCCCTAACAGCACTATGGGTGTACCTACACCTTAGGGACTGCAGTGGTTCAAGAAGTCAGCTCATCATCACCTTTTCAGGGGCAACTAGGGATGAGCAATAAATGCTGGCTCAGCTGGCAATGCCCATGTCCTGTAAGTGAGTAAATAAAAAAAGTACATAAACCTGAAACTAGTACAAAATGCAAACTAGCAAAGTGACTGTTTACAAGAAAAGGAAGTTAAGCAGTGACTAAATGCTCAATGTAAAACTGTCATATTTCAGGTAGTGGTAGCTAAATCTAAGTTTATCTGATATAGCAGTTTCTGATTGATGGTTGAGTGGGACTTTTTTGAGGCGCTGAAGCTCTTGTGATATTTTTGGTGCTGTTCAATGTGAGTAAAGAAGTAACCCAGTTCCTTTAGAGTGTGTTGAAAAGTCAACCGTGTTAAACTGTGTCAGCTGATTCAGTACTAAGTTTCCTTTCATACAGTAAACCATATTCCATTTGTGTATATCCAACCAGCTGTGCTGCTGGGATTTGAACTTATGTCCACAAGGTAATTAATACTGTAACATAGCTGACATCTTTTTTGAAGAATGCATATCATGAAGCTCTGAATACATCATCAGTGATGTAACCGGGGGTCATCAAGTGTTTTGGGTCTTTCAACATCAGACACCCTAACTCAGGCGACCCAGCCGTGGCTGATCAAGCTATGACGTGTTCAGGTAGCATGTGCTGCAGATCCCCATGGACTTCGTCGCTTCATCCAGAACTATCTTGAGGCTTTCTCTGCTGCCTTGGCGATGTTGCCTTTGGCTCTCTGCATCCCTGTACCAGTGATGCCTAATGTGCTGAAGAGACTGTCCAGAGAAGGCCCAGCAGTTCACTTTAAAGGGCATGCACTTTGCCTCCGACAGTGGCTGACCATTTCCTCATATCTGGCAGGCTTCGTCTCATGAGCTCTCCCAGATGCTCCTCCCACAGTACGATCAGTGGAATACCATAACATGTATTCCTAAATATCTTACAATAGATTTTGATCATACAAATCAAGTTAATGCTCTGGAAACAATTTTACTTTTTAAAACTTGTTACAGTCATTAAATATACTGTATATTTTCTGAACAATAGTTCCACCCTCTTTTGTCAGACAGTGACAAAAATCTTGATTTGGTTCTCTTGAATATTGCATGCTCTGAAGTTGAGTGCAACAAGAAATTCAATAAAATATGAGGCATTTCACTTTGATCTCATGGTTGAACAGTAGTCAAGTGGTTTCAGATTTTCAGTTTCTTCTTTGCCTTAGTGCTATACTGACACTGCAATCTTTGCACAGCGTGTTCTTCAATCTTTGGTAACATATGCAAGTTATGACAAAATAAAACAAAGAAAAAACACATCAATAGCATTGATTTTGGTGACTAAGGTGACCTGCTTTATCAAACCTTCAGCTCTGAAGTGAACTATTCCAAATATACATTCTTTCCAATGCTGTCTGACTCCTATAGGGTATGTTCTGTAACAATTTCACAATTTAATGAAATGATTTTTAATTCATAGTCAATAAAATGAGAGTAAGAAATACAACAGCCAGTTTGAACACAGCAAGGTCAATAAAGCCTCAATACAGTGCTAACCAAACGTTATTCTATGAAGAAAACATTGTCCAGGTCAATTGAAAGAATTCTCCAGTTCTTCTTCATTGAAAGCCAATGGACCTCTTTGTTCCATTTCAGAAAACCACCGGACCATACTTTGGTCTCATTTGAAATACAAAATTTTCCTTCACAGAATTGTATGACTGAGAAGAATTAATGCAGTTTGACACTTTACTTGTCAATTTGTTGCTTTTGAGACAACACAAACAATGACCCAGCAACAGTCAAATTAACTTCAGGGTACAGATTCATTTATCTTATGCTCAGCCTCTTGACCTATAATTGGAACAATTCTCTTGTTGTGCAACACAATGTTACAAAATAAAATGACTATTTAGATCCTTATTCTTAATGATGACCACAACAAGCTTTACTGATAGCGTGCATTTGAGTGATTTATCTGGGTAGCTCTTGAAATAATCAAACTAAATTCCTCAGGAGACAGAAACAACAGAATATGATAAATGTGCATCCATTTGACTATTGGAGAATCTTTGTATTTAGTAAGCACCTTCCACAATCCATCAATGAATGGATTTTCCAAGTTTGTGTTTCCAACAAGAAAAGTAATCTGGCCCTAACAGGAGTAAAATATTTTGATGATTAAATTTTTGAAAAGACAAAGATCTGCATCAAGAAATTATCCTGAAAGGTAATAATCTTCTTGATGATCCCATCATCCTTTTCATAGCAGTATAAGAATTATCTGAATATGATTACCATTGCAAGAGGTCCTAAGATGCTCATAAAGATACAGAAGTAATCATTCAGCCTGTGTCAGTTCACTGTAGAGAAATCCCAGCAGTATCATACTTTTCCCTCATTTCTCCCCTTCTTTGCTTCATACACAACCAGCAACTCCCTTTTCATTATACTTCTGCCACTAACCTTTATTAAGTGGTAATTTCCAGCAGCCACTAACCCACCACACATTTTTGGAATGAGCAATGAAACCACCCAGTCGTGGAGAGAACATAGAAATTGCCCAGAGATATCACCCAAGGTGAGGATCAAACCCAGATCACAGGAGCTGTCAGACAGCAGCTCTCTCTGCCGCCCCACCATTCCAATCCTGATGAAGATGAAGGAATTACCTCCCCCAGTTTGTTCACCAGTTTTGTGGCCAGAGTTGCTGATGGGAGGGGGGTGCGTTGGTACTTGAAAGTGTGCAATATCACAAATGGTGTTGGTGCTGACTGGGCGAGGATGATAAAAATTGGGAGTCATTGATGATCTATTTGGTGGCATGTAAATAGAAAGAGATGAATGAAAGCAGAAGGGAGAGAAAGAAAATGAACCAAAAACAATGCTGAAAATGTGAGTGTTAGAGAAGCAAACCACTGTAGATGTAGTCATCCATAACAAAAATCATAAAAACACACGGCAAATTTGTATGACTACATTGTTTTGTTTTTGTTCTAATTGTGTTCTTTCTTATAAAAACTGTGTATAATTTACATTTCATCTGTGATTGTATCTCTTGTTATAAAAAACTGCATAATATATGTTTAATTTATTTTTTTGGTAATGTGAATGCTGCTTATCCAAAGATTGAACTAAATTCTGGAATGGTTCAAGAAGAATGGAAAATTGCAAATGTCACTCCACTCTTTAAGAAGGGAGAGAGGCAGAAAAAAGGAAATTATATGCCAGCTACCCTGACTTTAGTGGTTGAGAAGGTGTTGGAGCCCATCATTAAGGATAAGAGTTTGGGGTACTTGGCTGCACATGATAAAACAGGCCAAAGTCAGCATGGTTTCCTTCAGGGGGAATCTTTCCCTACAAATCTGTTGGAATTCTTTGAGGAAACGAAAGGCAATATAGATGTAAGGGGGTTTCGATTTTTATGTTACTGCGGAGGCTAATTAAAATGGCGACTTTGTTATGTTAATCTGGGGAATGCGGCTTTGTTGTGCTTTAACGCTGAAGAGAGTTTGCGCTAGGAGTTTGTTTTACTTTAAATTGAGATAGCAGCCTTCTATTAACCAATTGGGATAGTTGTTATGGTTTTGGTGTATTTGAAAATACTGTATGTGCGGGGTTTTGGGGCAGAAGGCAGGAGAGCGAGACAGAGGATGGACGAGGTGCTGTGAGTCCGCCAACGGGGTCGGACCCCGAGCGGGACGTTCGGCGAGGAGACGGAGACGGACTCGTGTGGAGCATCTGGTCGACCACCGTTGTTGGTCCCAGGCGGCCGGTCGAGGTGGTCCGAGGGGGTCGCAGGGTGAAGAAGAAGGTCCTTGAGCTCCAACCGTTTTTTGTGCACGAAGAGATTGAACTTTGATAAGTGTGGCGCCTTTTATTTTCCTTTTATATTTTATTCTCTATTAATTATATAGTTCCAGTAATATCTATAAACTGTAAATCATTTAATTGCATCTGGTGTATTGTCTGTTATTTGGGCGGGGTGGGGTACCTCACACAGCATCCACACAAACTATTACCCAGTTTGACGGGGCCGAGGCTGTTTCCCTAGACGACAGCGAGCCGAGCGACCCTGAGGGTAGCCAGGTGGGGCTACATAGACAAAAGAGAAAATCCAAGCTTACTTGGATTTTCTGAAGGCCTATGCGGCACATAAGGCTATTTAACAAGATAAGAACCCATTGTATTACAAGAAAGGTACTAGCATGGATAGTAGATTGGTGGACTGGCAGGAAGCCAAAAAGTGGGAATAAAGGGGTCTATTCTGGTTGGCTGCCAGTGACCAGTGGTGTTTTGCAAGGGTCAGTATCGGCACTGATTCTTCTCATGCTATATGTCAATGATTTTCATGATGAAATTGACAGCTTTGTGGCCAGAGTTGCAAACAATACAAAGACAAGTGGAGGGGCTGATAGTGTTGAGGAAGGAGGAAATCTGCAAAAGGACTTAGATAGATTGAGAGAATAGGAAAATAAGTGGCAGATGGAATACTGAGTAGTGAAGTGTATGGTCATGTACTCTGTTCAAAGTTCGAAGTAAAATTTATTATCAGAGTATATTCATGTCACCATATACAATCTTGAGATTCTTTTTCTGTGGGTATACTTTGCAAACCTACATAATCGTATCTGTAAACTGTGAACAATCTGTGCAAGTGAAGATATAAATAAATAGCAATAAATAACAAGCATGAAATAACAATATAATATCCATCAATATAACAATATTACAGAGTCTTAAATGAGTTCCGAAGTGAGTTTAGTTATCTCCTTTGGTAGAAAGAATAAAGGGATAGACTATTTTATAAATTGGGCAGAAAATTCATAAATCAGAGCTACAAAGGAACTTGGAAGTCCTTCTGCGGGATTTCAAAATGGATAACTTAGATGTTGAGGAGATGGTAAGGAAGGCAAATGCATTGCTAACATTCGTTTCTAGAGCACTAGGATATAAGAGCAAGGATGTGATGCTGAAGCTTCATAAGGCATTGGTCAGATTTGTGAGCAGCTTTGTGCCCTTTATCTAGGAAAAGATGTGTTGGCATTGGAGAGGGTCCAGAAGCAGTTCAAGAGAATGATTGCAGGAATGAAAAGGTTAATGTGTGAGGAGCATTTGATATCTCTGGGCCTGTACTCTTGGAGTTTAGAAGAATGAGAGGGGATCTCATTGAAAATTATTAAATACTGAAAGGCCTAGATAGAGTGGATAAGGAGAGATTGTTTCCAAAAGTGGGTAAGTCTAAGACCGGAGAGATAAGCCTCAGAATAGAGGGACAACCATTAAAAACAGAGATAAGGAGGAATTTCTTTAGCCAGAGTGTGTTGACTCTGTGGAATTCATTGCCATGGACGGCTGTAGAGGCCAAGTCCCTGAGTATAATTAAAGTGGAGGCTGATAGGTTCTTGATTTGTCAAAGGTTACGGGGAGAAGGCAGAAGAATGAGGTTGAGAAGGGTAATAAATCAGCCCTGATGGAATGGCAAAGCAGGCTTAATGATCCGAGTGGCCTAATTCTGCTCCTATGTCTTATGGGGAGAAGACAGCAGCATTTGTGCTTCTTTTGATATCTTTGCATCAGAATTCAACTGGCACAAACTGGAATGTTTGATTAGTTGAAATGACTGAATTTGGTACTTAGCCCTGAAGGCTGTAATGTGCTTGATCAGCAGATGAGGTATTATACCTTAAACTTATGTAAGGCAGAAAGAGGCCAAACACAGTATGGGACAGAGAATTTAATTAACAGGCATACTGTATCTGGAAGCTCAGGGTAACCCTCTGGATATAAACATGGGTCACAAAAAGCACATTTTTTTTCTCCAGTTTAATGGAGACCATATGAGGAGCAATATACTGAAGTTTTAACACCATAAATCAGTGAGCTGTTTTGTTATGTCTGTCCTCTTGCTGTGAAATGGGGACACCTCGTTTTCCCTTCTGAGGGAGAGAGAGAGCCTGTGGAATGTTGAATAACAGGTGAACAAGTAGTCTTTGGAGTACTGCAAGTCTGTGTCTTTATTGATGCTTTGCTGCACGATTGGGTGCTCAGTGGAGGGTGCAGATGCCTTTTTTTTGTTGGTGGGGGAGGGGGTGTTGTCACTTTTCTGCTGCTTGCGCGTGGGAGGGGGGAGCTGGGGGAGTAGGCTTTGGGGTTCTAGCATTTAACTGTCATTCATTCTTTGGGGTACTCCTCTGTTTTCGTGGATGTTTACGAAGAAAAAGAATTTCAGGATGTATATTGCATACATTTCTCTGACATCAAATGTACCTATTGAAAACTATTAAAAGTGTAAGCAAGTTGGAGTGTTTGGCTCCTAGAATAGTTGGTAGAGATAAAGTGAGAGAGCTCATGGTACTGCCCCGTTAAAATGCAGGATATTTGATACCAGCCCTTGCAGAGCATATTTGCTTGCTTTCTCTGTCTGATCTGTTAAATGTTTCCAACATTAGATGTTTATTGCAGACTTCCAGAAAAGGCTTGTTTGGTTTACTCTTTGTGTTTGACTTAGTGTCCCCAGCAATTTATGAAGTTCATTGGTTCTTTGGAGCTCACACAGTATCGGGAATTTATCAGGGCATTTACTTACTTCAGTCCATCATCCCTACTAGGGCATAGGCCGCCAAGAGCAGCTTGTTAAAATCCTCTGTCCTATGCCAGTCTAGGGAGGAACCTCCCTCTCCCAGGAATGGGGTCTTTGGACTTCTGTTGGTGTGTCTGTAGCATTGGGTTTTTACATGATGGGATTGCAAGCCCCAAGCCCAATCCTCCTCCATTCGCAGCTGGGCTTGGGACCATCCATAGTGGAGTTATCAGGGCAGATAACATGCTCGAAAATTGTCATCGGGGCAGCAAATGCAGAAAGGATACAGGTCTGTACATGGGTAGAAAAGCACAATCCTGCCATGTGCAAATTCAGACTCATGGGATGGATTCTCTTCTCCTCAGTGCCATAGAGTGGAAGGGCCCCATTCTTCCACTAGTAGAATGGATAAAGAGAATAACTATTGCTGGGCTTTGGGATGACCTTCAATTTTTCTGAGATACCATTGATAGCTGAAGAGTTGTATCATACATTGAGAAAGGTTACTATGAAACATCTCAAGCAGTTAAAAATCTATGTATTTTAAAAGGAAAAGAAAGAGTTTTAATTGATAAAATACTATTCATGGTGTAAAAGATTTCCAAAAAACATTGCAGGAGCAGAATTCGGCCACTGCTAATTTACACACAACGCATTTCGCTAGAAAAACAAAACAAGAATCTGTATTTCTAGCTGTAACTAAGAGGTAAATACTCCCACCATATGGCCTACAGCTGAGTGGCAATACCTATGGAATAACTTCCCATATACAGTGTGAGAAATGAACTGAAGTGCAGAATGCTCTGCCAGACTGTTTGATATAGTAGTGCCCATCTTCATTTTTTTTTTCTCTACTCTACGACCTGCGATTGTCTGAGAGCATGGCTACAAAGTAAACCATCTCCAACAAGGCATCCACAACAGCTTTTATTCAGGAGATCTTGTCACCTGGTTTGGATATGGCCCAGGTGTGGAGTGAGAGACACTAAAGCTGGTCAATAGTTCACAGACTTCAATGCAAACAGAGTTAGGGGGAAAAGAAAGCAATAAACACTAGACTAAACAGTACTCTTAACTAAAACTCTCAAATGGAAGCCTACACTGCAGCTGAAAGGAATAACTAAATATAAAAAAGAATACCAATATTCTTCAGAGTCAGTTGACTCGACAGTCCAATTTCCCAGGCAAGGCAGAATGCAAGCAGGCAGCGAAATATGGCTGTGCTGGGTTCAAGTTTCGACAGCACTACGATGGAAAGAATGGAGTTAATTACTATCACAATGAAATAATAATTAACTGACATGTGTATATTCACAAGTACAATTGCTGTATTTGCTCTGCTGCTGGATCTGTGGTTGTGACAGACCTAATCAAAATACACTTCCACAGAGCTGGCAGAAGCATAGCAGGCAGAATGTCAACTTCCAATGCTGCAAAATTCAATGATTCCTCAAAGGATTCCTCTTTTGCTATGGGTCTTTTCAACATGTGCTTCCATTATGTATCAAGAAATAGAACCCAACTTACTATTGCATGGGACTATATTAATGCTTTACAACGTGCAAAGAAAGACAAAGTAGTACTTCAAATGGCAGCTGATACCCTGAAAAGGAAGCTGCTCTTATTTTCAATACAGAGAAGTTTATGTTATCAGCTCTATTATTATAACAGAAAAATAAATTTCAAACAAATGTATTGAGCCTTCATACCTTATTATTCACTGAGTTTAATTCTAACACCAAAGCTTTATACCCTGCAGCATTTCCTGGAAAATGTAATTAGAGAAGACTGCTTATACAGGAACACAGAAGAAAAACACATTATCTTCAATACTGGAATGCATTTTCCATTATTATTTATGGAAATAGTCCCACACCAAGAATAATAAATGATGCATTACAAATCATTGCTTGTATTTTCATCTATTAGAGTGAGTGAATGGATAACAAGTCCACATGCATTGTTATAGAGTTCCCATGTGCAACCAAGATAAATTATGAATATAATTACATGTTCTATAAAAAAGTACAATTTATGAAATATTGATTATGTTCAGAACTATTGTGCTGTGTCATTCACAGAACAAGAACTCATTGGAATACCATAAAACAGAATCTTTGAGTGTTCTTACAATGCTCCCAATATACACTGTAATTCTCTGAATCAGAGTATATAATCAGTAGTTGGTTTATTAGTGTCATATGCACTAAGATACAGTGAAAAGCTGGTCTTGCATACTCTTCATACAGATCAAATCATTACACAGTGCATTGAACTGGAATAAGGTAAACCAATAACGATGTAGAATAATGTGTAAAATTTACTCAAAAGTGCAGTGCATGTAAATGATTAAGTTCAAGGCAATAATGAGGTAGATTGTGAGGCCAAGAGTCTATCTTATCGTACAATAGATTGATACAGAAGACTAATAACAGTGGGATAGACGCTGTACTTGGAATGGACTTTCAGGCTTTTATACCTTCTGCCTGATGGAACAAGGGAAAAGAGAGAATGTCTGTGGTGTGTAGGGAAGTTGATCATGCTGGCTGCTTGACTAAGACAGTAAGAACTATAAACATAGTTCTAAGAAGCAGGCTGATCCCTGTGATGTGCGGAAATGTGCCCACAACTCTCTGCAATTTTTTTGCAGTCACATGCAGAGCAGTTGCCACACCAAACCATTATGCATCCTGACAGAATGCTTTCTATGGTGCATCAATAAAAATTGGTACCTGCCAATGGGAAAAGACCATATTTCTTTAGCCTCCTGAGGAGGTAGGGCATTAGAGAGCTTTCTCAGCTGTGACATCAGTGTGGCTGGACTAGCACACTGGGAATGTTCAACACTTAGGAACTTGAAGCTCTCAACACTCTTAGTCAGCTCCATTGATCTTGAAGGATCAGGTTCATTCCGTCCCCTTCCTGAAATCAATGCCTAACTCTTTTCTTGCCATCAACAGAGAGAATGTTGTCATGATCTCACGACAGTAAGCTCTCCAAGTCCTTCCTGTACTCTGACTCATCATTATTTGAGATGCAGCTCACGACAGTGGCATCATCTGCAAACTTGGAGAAGGATTTAGAGCAGGATTTAGCTACATGGTCATGTCTACTGGGAGTCAAGACAGTGTAGTACAAGCAAACAAGAAGGTGCAAGTGCCATAACAACTTAGATTGTAAGGTCAAGAGTTCTTCTTTATTATACAAGTGTTGTGTTTTTTGAATCTTATAATGGCAAGATAGAATCTAAAATGTTCAAACTGCAATATATATGATCTTCTATGACCTTTTCCTTATTTATATGGTCAATGGCTGCTGTTCATTGACTACATCTTGGCACTCAAAATAACCATTCCATTTACATTTATCATCCTTATCATCAAGTTTCATGGCCTAGGCCTGTATGCCTCCATGTCTCCCTCTGAAGCTTTTGACTTCTTCAGCACAAACCTCAGTCAGTGAGGACTAGTAACAACATCTCCTCCTTGCTGATCTTCAAAACAGTTACACCCTAAACCTGTGTGCTTAGATCCTGCTTTACTTTCTATATACACATGACTGTGTGGCTAATCACAATTTCAATGCTATCTTCAAATGTGCTGAAGCCATTGCTATTGTTGGACAAATCACAGGTGGTGATGAGTCAGTTTACTGGAGTGATGTAGGTCACCTGGCTGAGTGCTGTTACAACAACAACTTCGCGCTTAACATCAGCAATAATCCAGAGCTGATTCTTGACTGCAGGAAGGGAAATGAGGGTGAACATGCAAGAGTCTACATTGGGGGATTGGAGGTAGAGAGAGCCAGTAGCTTTAAATTCCTCTGTGTCAGCATATTGGATGACCTGGCCTAGGTCCAGAGCATATGCAGATGAAATCTCAAGGAAAACATGCAACAGCATTTATTTTCTTAAGAGGTTAAGAAAATTCGGCATATCACCACAAACTTCTGCAGACGTACTGCTGAAGATATCCTGACTGTTTGCACCATGGTCTGGTACAACAATTCGAATGTGCAAGAATATAAGAAGCTGCAGGGAGTTGTGAACTCAGCCATATACATCATGCACATATCCCTCCTCTGCACTGGTGGTATCTACAGGAGCGGCTGCCTCAAGAAGGTAACAACCAACACCAAAAGCAACCACAATCGGAGCCCTACCATCTATTTGCAGCTACCATTAGGCAGAAGGTAAAAGATTCTGAAACCGCAAGAGTAGCTACCTCCTATCAAACATTTGGTTCTTGGACCAACAGTCATTACAATTTAGTAACACTATGACCACTCTGATCATTTTCCACCAAAATTATTTTTTTTTTGGTCTAATTGTGGTATTTTTCTTGTAATTCTTTTGTATAATTTTTGTTTAATTTTTCTATTTTTTGTGAATGCTGCTTATATGATGCTTCACACCTCTGATGTTGTTGCAAGCTTTTCATTGCACCGGTGCGAAAATGTACTTGTGTTAATGACAAAAACATTAAATTTGATTTTGTCAACAACTAAAAGTGCTGAATCCTTATACCCAGCTGGTTGATACTCAAGTTCCACCAATGCAACAGAAGGAAAATAATTCATTTCAAAGGACTCTTAATTTTAAGATAGTATGGGCAAAACGTTGATCATATTATAATGCCTCAAAATGGTATCTTATTCACTAACTTAAGGGAAGAAAACCTGCCAACTTATACAGCTTAGTTAATACGTGACTCTAGTCCTTTAGGATAAGCACTAGTCATTCAAGTAATAAAAATCCCAGCTGCACCAACGAGGCTGATATCACAAGAAACAGTTATAATAGACAATGCTGTTACTAAAACAATTGAGGGAAAAAAAAACAGGAAGTTTTACTTTGCTGTATCAGCCACAGGAATTCATTAGATATTGGGGCATTGTAAGTTTTTTTTTTGTCTTTATATACTGCTACGAAACAGTCTCTGATTGCCAAAAGCCTGAAAAAATACACCTTATCCATTATCTCCAACTGTTACCAAAGGTGTTGGGTCCTGCTTCTCTAAAGTTTTGTAGAAAGTAGCAGTCCTGATGACATAACAAGAAAAACATTTGCTGACCTAAAATGTTGACAATTCCTTTCGGGCCTGAGATGCTGCTCAACTTGCTGAGTTCCCTCAGAAAATTGTTTATTCCTCGGCCTCCTCAGTTTTTGCCTGACCCATTGTGTTCCTCTAACAGCTTGACTTTATTTTGCTCCATATTCCAGCATCTACACTCTCTTGTGACTCAAGTACTTACTGGCTCTTTGTTAACTTTAGGATGACAGCTTTTGAAACCATAAGAAGGAAAAGCTGGTGAATATTGGAATCCAAAAACTCCTCCCCCCATCCCTTCTGATTAGATTCTGTAAACGTTGACAGAATTGCCATATATTCCACAATAAATTGTAGTGAATTCATCCCTGTATAGACATGGGATAATAGCCTGAGGGTTCCAAAATGTTCTCCCATGGTTTTAGATACGTATTCCTCATAAATGAACTGCAATTGTTCTCTGTGTTTTCTTTCAAAAGTAAGGCTTCTATTTTCTGCATTATTGTAAGTGCATCAAAGGATTACTGGGGTCTCTTCAGCTTGAGCTCATTTGAAGCACTAGTGCCTTTTATTTGTAACACCTTTGGCTCAGAGGACATTTCACACACACCTTTAAACCTGGTGATTATGTGTTCAAGTCCTACTCAAAGGATTTGGAGATAAAATTTGAGACTAACGTGCCTCTGTACTTTTGGACATCTTCTAAGCCTGTATGCACTTTCAGTTGGATACAAGCAATCCCCTTCACAAGCAGAAAAAATGAGCTCCGGTGTTATGATCAGTCTCTATCCCTTAATTAATATTTCTATGATTAGCTGATTATCTTCACATTGTTAGAAGAGCTGCTGCCTCACTGCCTCTGCATTCTGGGTTCAATCCTGATCTCTGGTGCTGCCTGTGTGGAGGTTACATGTTAGAACAACATAGAATATCTCAGCACAATATGGACCCTTTGACCCACGATGCTGTGCAGACCAATCTAAACCTACTCTACAATCAATCTAACCCATCCCTCCTACAAAGCCAATAACCCTCCAATTTTTCTACTTCCTGTGTCTGCATGGGTTACCTTCAGGCACTATGCTTGCCTTCCGAATCCCAATGACATACAGTGGAACATTATCTGGCAATTGCGAATAAACCACGTAGTGTGCAGGAGAGTGGTTGAACCTGCAAGGAGCTTTTTGGAATGTGGGAAGTTGAAGTTCAAGTTCATTTGTCATGCAGCTATACAGTTGGGAAAGCAAAACAGTCCTGGGGGCAACTTGTAAAATACAGTACATACTTTCACATACAACACAGCATATACACAATAGCACATACAGTCACAATGATAATATTAGTACCAGTCCTAGAGTGACTTGGCCTGAAAATTGCTAGTGAATGAGATGGTGTCCTGGAGCCAAGTTTCTGCAAAGCAAGTATGTAGCAGTTCCTCATCTCACGTTTGTTCAGCTGAAGATGAAGATAAACTAGTTTGTCTCATGCTGGGTCAAAAGTAGAGTACGTAGAAAATTGTGACGAGAGTCCTTGACGAGGATGACTTGGACCCCAGTGCTGGAGATTCCAAGGCTGAGATTGAGACACAGTCTCGATCAGGATTGAGAAACTGAGCACAAAAAAAACTAGGTGAAATCCCTGGTAGGCCTACGATTGGGCACTGAACCTATGTTCAGGTGTTCCTCAAATACTCAATTCTTGGTGAGCAAACCATGATTATCAATTAACAGGAACATCCTACATCGTTAAAGAAGCTGCGCTAGCTATCCATAATCCAAAGATGGAAGTTTCCACTTGTTTCAAAAAAGTGACAATTATACCAGTGCCTAAGAAGAATAAAGTGAGCCGTCTTAATGACTATTGTCCGGTAGCACTCACATCTATGGTGATGAAATGTTTTGAAAGATTGGTCATGACTAGGCTCATCTCCTGCCTCAGCAAGGACTTGGACCCATTGCATTTGCCTATAGCCACAATAGCTCAATGGCAAATGCATTCTCAATGGCTCTTCCCACAACATTAGACCACCTGGACAACACAAACATCTCTGTCAGGATGCTGTTCATTGACCACAGCTCAGCATTTAATACCATCATTCCCACAATCCTGATTAAGAAGTTACAGAAACTGGGCCTCTATACTTCCCTCTGCAATTGGATCCTCGACTTCCTAACTGGAAGACCATAATCTGTGCAGATTGGTGATAATATCACCTCCTCACTGACGATCAACACTGGTGCATCTCAGGGGTGTGTGCTTAGCCCACTGCTCTACTTCCTATATATTCATGACAGTGTGGCTAGGCATAACTCAAATACTATCTATAAATTTGCTGCTGACGCAACCAATATTGATAGAGACTTGGATGGCGACAAGAGGGTGTACAGGAGTGAGATATGCCGACTTGTGTAGTGGTGTCACAGCAAAAATCAGGAACTCAATGTCAGTAAGATGAAAGAGCTGATTGTGGATTTCAGAAAGAGTAAGATGAAGGAACACATACCAATCCTCATAGAGGGATCTAAAGTGGAGAGAGTGAGCAGTGTCAAGTTCCTGGGTGTCAAGATCTCTGAGGATCTAATCTGGTCCCAACATATCGATGCAGTTATAAAGAAGGCAAGACAGTGCTATACATCATTGGGAGTCTGAAGAGATTTGGTAAGTCAGCAAATACGCTCAAGAACTTCTATAGATGTACCGTAGAGAGCATTCTGACAGGCTGCATCATTGTCTGGTATGGGGGTGGGTGGGCTACTGCACAGGACTGAAAGAAGCTGCAGAGGGTTGTAAATTTAGTCAGTTTGTGGGTATTAGCCTACAAAGTACATTTACATTTAGATTTAGATTACATTTAGATTATGAGGACACAGCCTCGTTTATTGTCATTTAGAAATGCATGCATGCATTAAGAAATGATACAATGTTCCTCCAGAGTGATATCACAAAAAAACAGGACAAACCAAAGACTAACACTGACTAGACCACATAATTATAACATATAGTTACAGCAGTGCAAAGCAATACCATAATTTGATAAAGAACAGACCATGGAACTGTAAAAAAAATTCTCAAAATTCCGATTGACTCCCAATAGTCTCCGATTGCAGGTGGCAGAAGGGAGAAGCTCTCTCTGCCATAAATCTCCAGGCACCAACAACTGTCGATGCATTGGAAGCACCCGACCCCAGCCGACTCTGAGTCCGTCTGAAAGCTTCAAGCCTCCGACCGGCACTCCGACATCGGGCACCCAGGATGTCTTGAGGGAGCAGTGTCTCAGAAAGGCAGCATCCATTATTAAGCATCTCCTGCACCCAGTGCATGCCCTTTTCTCACTGTTACCATCAGGTAGGAGGTACAGAAGCCAGAAGGCACACACTCAGCCATTCAGGAACAACTTCTTCCCCTCTGCCATCTGATTCCTAAATGGACATTGAACCCTTGGACACTACTTCACTTTTTAAATATATATTATTTCTGTTTTTTGCACCATTTTTAATCTATTCAATATATGTTATTTCTTATTATTCTTCTTATTATTTTATTTTGTTTTTTTTTCTTCTATATTATGTATTGCATTGAACTGCTGCTGCTAAGTTAACAAATTTCATGACACATGCTGGTGATAATATACCTGATACTGATTCTGATTCTGAGAGTGTTAGAGCGTTTAAATCTCAGAAGCTGGAGGGTTTGGGAGCACCTTGTAACAGGACCTCCTCCCCTACGGCCGACTCCTGACAGTCATGGTTGATCAGAGATTGTGGATGAGAATTGGATCCAGGTTGACTCTTTCTGGCACCTGGCATCTTTCCACCAGTTTGAATCTCTTCTAGTCCACAAGGTATTGCCGAACACCTCGAACAGTAAGCAAGTCCAAATGTCTTTTCATGTGGCTGCAGCTTCAGACATTCAGCTGGCAGGTAACCTGTTTTCCCACAGTGAAAGCAGCAACCTTGACTCCGACGCTGAGACCCCTCCCATCAGTGGAACCAAACTGCATGGGTTCGAATGGAACTTGAGCAGGCAACGGGTTGGCCATGGCCTAGGTTAGGGGAGAGGAACTGCGATATGTTGGGACTGGGCTCGGACTAGCTCTTTTCGACCACCTGAAGTTGTCCACCTTTTGCTCTGACAGATGATTACTGAGATGGACGAACTGTCGATAAGAAGCCTTAAGTTCTCTGCTGGCTCTCTCAAGATGAGGGAATCCTTTAGTTCATCTCAGAGTTCATGGTGATATAGTGTGGCCAAGGCCTCCCTCTTCTAACCACTCTTCTAGGCCAAGGTCTGAAATTCGATCACATAGTTAGTTGCTGAGGCATTCTACGCACCCCCCACCCCCTGTCGAATCTTTATCAGGCGGTCTGATGCTTGGCTGGCCTCCGGCCATGAACTCCCCCAATTTTGCGCACAACTGTGACCTATGTTTCCTATGTACGGTGGCCAAATCCAGGGCTTTTCCGGTTAGGAAAGAGAAAATGAAGGCCACTTTTCTGTGCTCCAAATGGAACTGGAAAGGCTGGCTGAAATACAAATACTAACAAGCACTGAATGAGGAAACAGCGGCAATAACTGGGTTACCGTCAAACCTCTCCTAGGTTGAGAGATGAACTGGTTCTGGAGTGGGACCAACTGGTTCTGCCAAATGAATGTGGCTTCCTTCTTGCAAAAGTTGACCAATGGCTACCTGGAGTTTGTGAATCTGAAGGCTTTGTCTGGAACTATCGTCGTTGTGGCTGATCACAGCAGATAATAGACCTTGATGCTCACAGGGTCCATGTAGGCTCAATCATATTGTGATGAGAGTCCTTGACGAGGATGGCTTGGACCCAAATGCTGGAGTCTCCAAGGCTGGGATTGAGACATGGTCTCCAATGGGATTGAGAAACTGAGCACAGAACAAATTCTAGACAAAGTCATTGGTAGGCTTATGATTGAGCAATTGAACCTATATCAGTGTTCCTTAAGTACTCAATTCTCAGTGCCCAAAACATGATTTTCAATGAACAGGAATGTCCAAAGCTCTTAAAGAGGCCGCGCCAACAATATGTACTCCAGAGAGCTAGAGTGTTTAAATCTCGGCATGTTTGGGAGCATCTTGTAACAGAAAATATGATGTGGAATGGGATAGTTCATCAGTTAGTATAGACTCAATGGATTAAATGGCCGACATTAATGTTGAGCGGAAATATGCAAGTCCAGAGCAGCTAATTATGGAGGTCTGAAAATGGACTCACAAATCACCAAGCAGAAGTTGCTGACTGGGAGATTTTCAGCAAGAGGTGGGTGAACATCAGATGTGAGTGGGACTCAGACAGCATATTGCTGAAACTTCAGGCCAACAACAAACTGCCAGGAGACATTTTAAAAACAATGAAAAAGGTTTAAATAATTTAAGAAAAAAAATCATTAAAATGCTTTATGTTTTTCATGTTTGCATTAAAGCATCATGAAATGATGCAAATAATTCATAATTTCAATGGTATTAATATTATTCTGAGGACGTGGGCATCACCAACTAGGTCAACCTTTATTGCTCACCCTTAATTGCCTTTAAATTGCTTTCTTGAACTATTGTAGCGAAGGTGGTCCCAGAGTGCTATTGGGCAGGGACTACCAGATCATAGAGCTTGTGACAATGTAGGGCTGGTGAAATTCTAAATTAAAATGGGCCATGACCTGGAGGGAAATAATAGAAATGAAAACTTTTTCTTCCCTTAATATCCCAGTAGAAATTTCACATTTAAATGAATGGGAATTCTTTATTCTGTATCAAGCCTAGATGATAGTACTCCAGACGGAACAGTGGCAATAGAGAAAAGAGTGAAAGATATGCTGAATTAGTACCTCAGGATGCCCGAGACTCAGTGGGGTCAATACTATGTTAGAATTTACTGACATAATAACAGATAATGCTAGAAATATGTGGCAGGTCAGACTACCCGTGTGTGAGAGAAGCAAAGTAAATGATCCAGGTCAATAACCTTTTGTAGAAACGGGTCTTTCATAATTCTGTTTTTTTTTGTTTTATAATATATTACTTCTTTCTGAGATTCATTTAACCTGCATCGGCCGTGGTAACTCAATTTAGACCATCACTTTGAAGTGCACATGTAGTGCCCTGCTTCACATCTTTACTGTTATGCTGTAGGTATTTCATGTAGCAGCTCTGTAAGAGCTGCTGTTCTGCTTTAAGCCTGTTTGGATTATTGTTGAAGATGAGGGATGATGTGGATTGTATGCCATCCAGTTAGCAGGAGGTTTTCTTGATGAGGGACAATAAGGTTGGTCTTGGGTTTCTGTTTGTGAGGAGATGAAAAGAGAAGACTTTGAGGAGAACCAGTCATAGCATAGGGTCCAGTGGGAGACCAGTTTGTTCGAGGTGGATTACGAGCTTTCACATTGTGTGCTTTCACATTGACTGAGGGCCCAATGCGTGACTGACAGAGAAGGTCAAGATGAGCTCCAACTTGTGCACATTTGACTGTTTAATTAGAATGAGTCCTTTTATATTTGTTATTCTTTACTAACCCTTTAAGATTCATGAATATAATTCCTTTAATCGTATGCAGTCTGCTGTCTGTTATTTTGTGGCATTCATTTGTAATGGGGTACGGAATTACACAGCATGCACACAAACAGTAGGTCTGGTGAGGGGCTCGTGCCTCAATCTGACACGTTTGGCGAGGCTGGAGATTGTCTTCCCTCGACTTACTCAGCTGAGGAAACCAGAGTGTTTCACACATTTTGCCGCATCTGACCCATTGTGTGGAATCTGCCCTGCTTAGTTTGTCATCTTTGTCTTCATTCTGTGAGGGGTCTAGGACCAAGAACTGGAATGAGTCTGAGGCCAAGGTCCCATGGATCCATGGAACATTTCCAGCCTCAATTGATCTTTAGCACTTGAGCTTAGATCCACGTCTAAACCTGACATGATACTCAGGTATCTATTTCAGGTGGCTATTAGTTGGAAAGGAGAACCAGAAATGTGGCAAGTGAACCAGGGATCAGTTGGAGCAAGAACAAGTACGCAGCAGTTCCTCATCTCACTCTGGTTCAGCCGTAGATGAAGGTAAATCAGCATGCCTTAGGCTAGGTCAGAGTAGAATACGTGGAAAATATGGCGTGGAACAGGATAGTTCATCAATTAGTATAGACTCAATGGGTTAGGGTTGCACTATCACAGCCCCAGGAACCTGAGTTTGACCCTGGCTTTGAGTGCTCTCTCTGTGGAGATTGCACCTTCTCCCAGTGATTGTATATATTTCCATCAGATAATTCCTTTTCCTCCCACATCACTAAGACACGCTGGCCAGTTAAATTACCAATTTCATTAACCCTTCATTGATGATATGTGCATAACAAGTGAGTATGTGAACGTGTGAGAGAGAGTGGGTTACAGGGATTGTGAAAAATAAAATTACTGCAATGGAACTAATGGGATCATTCTGTCAGAAGGCAGCAGGGATCAAGTATAAGGCTAAATAGACTTTCTTCATGCTGTAATAACTAAGTAAACAAGGCAGTGGGGTCAATGGATGGAGCAACAAATAGCAAGTAGCGAATGTGCAATGCAGAGGTGACTGGAGCACTGAGGGGTCTCTATAGTGAGAGGTTGAGGATACAGGAACAATGGTATTTGTATCATTAAACATGACTATAAAAACAGTATTTTGTCCTTATGAATAGTCTCAGTCTGAAACATCGACTGTTTTCCATAGATTCTGCCTGGCCTGCTGAGTTGCTCCGGCATTTTGTGTGTGTTACTTGGATTTCCAGCATCTACAGATTTTCTCTTGTTTGTCAATATTTAGTTAAAATCAGTTAAAATAAATATGTCACTGTTTTTAGTCCTTGGAAGTGTAAATCTGGCCCTCCACACAATAAGGTTGCTCTCCACCAGACTGATGCATTTGTATTAACACAAATCATTCAGGACATTTAGATGGATTTGGGCTGCGTTTATCAAAAATAGTCATAGTCATAGTCATACTTTATTGATCCCAGGGGAAATTGGTTTTCATTACAGTTGCACCATAAATAATAAATAGTAATAGAACCATAAATAGTTAAATAGTAATATGTAAATTATGCCAGTAAATTATGAAATAAGTCCAGGACCAGCCTATTGGCTCAGGGTGTCTGACCCTCCAAGGGAAGAGTTGTAAAGTTTGATGGCCACAGGCAGGAATGACTTCCTATGACGCTCTGTGCTGCATCTCGGTGGAATGAGTCTCTGGCTGAATGTACTCCTGTGCCCACCCAATACATTATGTAGTGGATGGGAGACATTGACCAAGATGGCATGCAACTTAGACAGCATCCTCTTTTCAGACACCACCGTGAGAGAGTGCAGCCCCATCCCCACAACATCACTGGCCTTATGAATGGGTTTGTTGATTCTGTTGGTGTCTGCTACCCTCAGCCTGCTGCCCCAGCACACAACAGCAAACATGATACCACTGGCCACCACAGACTCATAGAACATCCTCAGAATGGTCCGGTAGATGTTAAAGGACCTCAATCTCCTCAGGAAATAGATACGGCTCTGACACTTCTTGTAAACAGCCTCAGTGTTGTTTGACCAGTCCAGTTTATTGTCAATTTGTATCCCCAGGTATTTGTAATCCTCCACCATGTCCACACTGACCCCCTGGATGGAAACAGGGGTTACCGGTACCTTAGTTCTCCTCAGGTCTACCACCAGCTCCTTTTTCACATTAAGCTGCAGATAATTCTGCTCACTCCATGTGACAAAGTTTCCTACCGTAGCCCTATACTCAGCCTCATCTCCCTTGCTGATGCACCCAACTATGGCAGAGTCATCCGAAAACTTCTGAAGATGACAAGACTCTGTGCAGTAGTTGAAGTCCGAGGTATAAATGGTGAAGAGAAAGGGAGACAAGACAGTCCCTTGTGGAGCCCCAGTGCTGTTGATCACTCTGTCAGACACACAGTGTTGCAAGCACACATTCTGTGGTCTTCCAGTCAGGTAATCAAGAATCCATGACACCAGGGAAGCATCCACCTGCATCGCTGTCAGCTTCTCCCCCGGCAGAGCAGGGTGGATGGTGTTGAATGCACTGGAGATGTCAAAAAACATGACCCTCACAATGCTCGCTGGCTTGTCCAGGTGGACGTAGACACGGTTCAGCAGGTAGACGATGGCATCCTCAACTCCTAGTCGAGGCTGGTAGGCGAACTGGAGGGGATCTAAGTGTGGCCTGACCATAGGCTGGAGCAGCTCCAGAACAAGTCTCTCCAGGATCTTCATGATGTAGGAGGTCATTGCCACTGGTCTGTAGTCATTGAGGCTGCTGGGGCGCAGCGTCTTTGGCACAGGGACGAGGCAGGACATCTTCCACAGTACAGGAACCCTCCAGAGCCGCAGGCTCAGGTTGAATACACGGCGGAGTACTCCACATAGCTGAGGGGCACAGACTTTGAGCACCGTGGTACTGACATCATCCGGTCCTGCAGCCTTGCTTGTGTTGAGCCGTTTCAGCTGTCTTCTCACCTGTTCAGCTGTGAAGCCCACCGTGGTGGTTTTGTGTGGGGAAGGGGTATAGTCATGAGAGCAGGGTGGGGGACTGTGAGGAGGGGTAGGAGGGGAGAGTGGAATATGTGTTAGTTGGAGGCCGACAACAGATGGCTCATGTGGGGGTTGGGCCGGGGCCACAATGTCAAATCTGTTAAAGAATAGGTTAAGTTCATTGGCCCTGTCCACACTGCCTTCAGCTCCTCTGTTGCTAGTTTGCCGGAACGCAGTTATGGTCTTCATCCCCCTCCAGACCTCTCTCATGTTGTTCTGCTGGAGTTTCTACTCAAGCTTCCTCCTGTACCTGTCTTTAGCCTCCCTGATCCTGGCTTTCAGGTCCCTTTGTATTGCCCTCAGCTCCTCCCTGTTTCCATCTTTAAACGCCATCTTTTTAGCGTTCAGGATGTCCTTAATGTCCTTTGCCACCCATGGGTTGTTATTTGAATAGCAAAGTGCAGTTCATGTCAGAACATTGCAGTCCACACAGAAGTAATCTGAATGTAGCGAATTTGAGTACCAATAATAATATTTCTGATTAAGCAAATGCACAAATCCTAAACTAGGCTGAACGTGAAAACACAAAGGTATTTGAAGGAAATGCAAGTGGAGTACATAGTTCAAGGAAACAGTTTTCCCTGCCCTCTCAAGTCCAAATAAGCTAAGGAATAAAACCTGAACTATCCAGAAATATGTTGATCCCATGAATGAATTTAAACAGTTAATTTGATTTGGCAGAGATTTCAATGCCAGAAGGACAATATGATTGCGATTGTATGAATTTCCAACGTGTTAGTCTCCTCTATCCTCCATTTTAATGGAGACATATTTCATTTATTTAATATGTCCTGCAAATGGTAAAGAAAGGAATTTATTGCCAGAGCATTGTCTTCCATAAAAGAGAAATAAACTCCTTATGCACATGTGCCTAAGGGACACTGTCAAAAAATCGTGAATGGTGTGACACTATATTCTTAACTTTAGTCTTTAGATAGTGCTTGATGTTTCCATTTGCAAAGAAAATCTTGCACTTTAAGCTTGCTCATCACACATTTCCCAATGAAAATATTGGTAAGAATTTTCCATTGTTGAATAGACTTAGATGTGCAAATCAATAACTAGATGAACTAGAGTCACAGTTGTATCCAATATGTCCAATTGTCCAAAAGCAGCAATAAAGGCCTTTTCACTCGATTATGTTTGTGTGCATTGCTCTGAGACAAGAGCCCGTACAATATTGAGATAAACAGTAAAAGTTACTTTCTCAGCCTAATCAAATTGTTTTTCAACACAGTTCCATTTTATATATGGTTGATGGACAATAAATAAACAAATATAATCAGCTAACCAGCCAGTTGTTATCTACATATGTTGTGGTCGTGGTGCACATCAGTACCAATGACGTAGCAAGGAGGAGTGAGGAGGTCCTGGAGAGTGAGTATAGAGACTTTGGTAGGAAGTTGAAAAGCAGGACCTTGAGGGTGGTAATCTCAGGATTGCTACCTGTGCTACATGCCAGTGAGGGTAGGAATAGGATGCTCTGGAGGATGAACAAGTGGCCGAGGAACTGGTGTAGGGGGCAGGGTTTCAGATTTCAGGATAATTGGGACCTCTTCTGGGGCAGGTGGGACCTGTACAAGAGAGACGGGTTACACTTGAACTACAGTGGGACCAATAGCCTTTCAGGGAGGTTTGTTAGTGCTGTTGGGAGGCTTTAAACTAGATTTGTGGGGGGATGGGTACCAGAGTGCCAGAGCTGACAGTGTGGCTGGGGTGAAAATAAATGATGTTAAAAGTTCAAACAAATCCACTAATAGAAAGGCTGTGAGTGGTGGTAAAGATCTTCTGAGGTGTATATATTTCAATGCTAGGAGTATTGCGGGGAAGGCGGATGAGCTGAGGGCGAGGATTGATACGTGGAATTATGACGTTATAGCAATCAGTGAAACTTGGCTACAGGAGGGGCAGGACTGGCAGCTTAATATTCTAGGGTTCCGATGTTTCAGATGTGATCGAGACAGAGGAATGAAAGGTGGGGGAGTAGCATTGCTTGTTAGGGAAAATATTACAGCAGTGCTCAGGCAGGACAGATTAGAGGGCTTGTCTACTGAGTCCTTATGGTGTGGAGCTGAGAAACAGGAAAGGTATAGCCACATTAGAGGGATTGTATTACAGACCACCCAATAGTCAACAAGAATTGGAAGAGCAAATCTGCAGAGAGATAGCAGGCAACTGCAGGAAACATAAAGTTGTGGTGGTAGGAGATTTTAATTTTCCATATATAGATTGAGACTCCCATACTGTTAGGGGTCTAGATGGTTTAGAGTTTGTAAAATGTGTTCAGGAAAGTTTTCTAAATCAATATATAGAGGGACCAACTAGAGGGGATGCAATATTGGATCTCCTGTTAGGAAACGAGTTAGGACAAGTGACGGAAGTTTGTGTAGGGGAGAACTTTGGTTCCAGTGATCATAACACCATTAGTTTCAATTTGATCATGGACAAGGATAGATCTGGTCCTAGGGTTGAGGCTCCGAACTGGAAGAAGGCCAAATTTGAAGAAGTGAGAAAGGATCTAAAAAGCGTGGATTGGGACAGGTTGTTCTCTGGCAAAGATGTGATCGGCAGGTGGGAAGCCCTCAAAGGAGAAATTTTGAAAGTGCAGAGTTTGTATGTTCCTGTCAGGATTAAAGGCAAATTGAATAGGAATAAGGAACCTTGGTTCTCAAGGGATATTGCAACTCTGATAAAGAAGAAGAGGGAGTTGTATGACATGTATAGGTAACAAGGAGTAAATAAGGTGCTTGAGGAGTACAAGAAGTGCAAGAAAATACTTAAGAAAGAAATCAGGAGGGCTAAAAGAAGACATGAGGTTGCCTTGGCAGTCAAAGTGAAGGATAATCCAAAGAGCTATTACAGGTATATTAAGAGCAAAAGGATTGTAAGGGATAAAATTGGTCCTCTTGAAGATCAGAGTGGTCGGCTATGTGCGGAACCAAAGGAAATGGGGGAGATCTTAAATAGGTTTTTTGCGTCTGTATTTACTAAGGAAACTGGCATGAAGTCTATGGAATTGAGGGAAACAAGTAGTGAGATCATGGAAACTGTACAGATTGAAAAGGAGGAGGTGCTTTCTGTCTTGAGGAAAATTAAAGTGGATAAATCCCCGGGACCTGACAGGGTGTTCCCTTGGACCTTGAAGGAGACTAGTGTTGAAATTGCAGGGGCCCTGGCAGGAATATTTAAAATGTCGCTGCCTACAGGTGAGGTGCCGGAGGATTGGAGAGTGGCTCATGTTGTTCCGCTGTTTAAAAAAGGATCGAAAAGTAATCCGGGAAATTATAGGCCAGTAAGTTTAATGTCAGTAGTAGGTAAGTTATTGGAGGGAGTACTAAGAGACAAAATCTACAAGCATTTGGATAGACAGGGACTTATTAGGGAGAGTCAACATGGCTTTGTGCGTGGTAGGTCATGTTTGACCAATCTATTGGAGTTTTTCGAGGAGGTTACCAGGAAAGTGGATGAAGGGAAGGCAGTGGATATTGTCTACATGGACTTCAATAAGGCCTTTGACAAGGTACCGCATGGGAGGTTAGTTAGGAAAATTCAGTCGCTAGGTATACATGGAGAGGTGGTAAATTGGATTAGACATTGGCTCAATGGAAGAAGCCAAAGAGTGGTAGTAGAGAATTGCTTCTCTGAGTGGAGGCCTGTGACTAGTGGTGTGTCACAGGGATCAGTGCTGGGTCCATTGTTATTTGTCATCTATATCAATGATCTGGATGATAATGTGGTAAATTGGATCAGCAAATTTGCTGATGATACAAAGATTGGAGGTGTAGCAGTGAGGAAGGTTTTCAGAGCCTGCAGAGGGACTTGGACCAGCTGGGAAAATGGGCTGAAAAATGGCAGATGGAGTTTAATACAGACAAGTGTGAGGTATTGCACGTTGGAAGGACAAACCAAAGTAGAACATACAGGGTTAATGGTAAGGCACTGAGGAGTGCAGTGGAACAGAGGGATCTGGGAATACAGATACAAAATTCCCTAAAAGTGGCGTCACAGGTAGATAGGGTCGTAAAGAGAGCTTTTGGTACATTGGCCTTTATTAATCAAAGTATTGAGTATAAGAGTTGGAATGTTATGATGAGGTTGTATAAGGCATTGGTGAGGCCTAAACTGGAGTATTGTGTTCAGTTTTGGTCACCAAATTACAGGAAGGATATAAATATGGTTGAAAGAGTGCAGAGAAGGTTTACAAGGATGTTGCCGGGACTTGAGAAACTCAGTTACAGAGAAAGGTTGAATAGGTTAGGATTTTATTCCTTGGAGCGTAGAAGAATGAGGGGAGATTTGATAAAGGTATATAAAATTATGATGGGTATAGATAGAGTGAATGCAAGCAGGTTTTTTCCACTGAGGCAAGGGGAGATAAAAACCAGAGGACATGGGTTAAGGGTGAGGGGGGAAAAGTTTAAAGGGAACATTAGGGGGGGCTTCTTCACACAGAGAGTGGTGGGAGTATGGAATGAGCTGCCAGATGAGGTGGTAAATGCGGGTTCTTTTTAACATTTAAGAATAAATTGGACAGATACATGAATGGGAGGTGTATGGAGGGATATGGTCCGTGTGCAGGTCAGTGGGACTAGGCAGAAAATGGTTCGGCACAGCCAAGAAGGGCCAAAAGGCCTGTTTCTGTGCTGTAGTTTCTATGGTTCTATGGTTCTATATGATTAAAATTTTGATGGAAAACAGGTAATCCGTATGTTTCTAAATGCTGAGCATTTAGATACCTTCAGGATTATTCTATACCATTTGGACGAACAGAAAATGGAGCACTGGAATTTCAGGATATTTCTCGAAATAAACCAAGGATAGGAAAAGATTGAAAACAGAACATAACCAAATTAAGCAACTGCCAACAAATTTGTGTAAAGTATGATGATTAAACAATCAGATGATGAACCTATAATTACCCAGGTAACAGCATGATGAAAATCACCTTCATTTTCATATCTCAAATACCTGTAACTCTCCATGATCAATTCTTCAGCTTGAATGGCTCTATAATAATGTAATTTTTACACTCAAGCCATAAGGTCTGTAAGTGTCAATTTATAGCCGGTGAAGTGGTAATCTCCTCCTGTTAGACTGTTTAAGGTAACTTATTTTTTATTTATTCTTCTTACTTCTCTTCTAATATTGTATATCTGTGCACTTGTAATGCTACTACGGCACTGTAATTTCCTTTGGGATCAATAAAGTATCAACCTATCTCCTTAATGAAAGGCAAAACCAGCCAATCAAATGGTTGAAATCAAAAAGCAACTTGCTACGTGTGAGCAAAAAAGACGAATAAACTCAACAAGTCTAACAGCATATGGGGAAGCAAGCTGAAGGTCAATGTTTTGAGTTAACAGTCTAAGATTCACCCCTCACTTTTTCACATTAGTGTATATGTAAGCAGTAAGCAGGTTGAGTTGTAAATCTGATTACTTCCTTAGGTTCAGAATGCTTGTTAAAAACATTGCAACCATGGTTTTGGCAAAAGGGAGTCAGGGCTTTCGAACAGCCCTTCATCACACGGTGAGCAGTCTGATTATCTGTGGAAGAATCAAACTATATTTCAGGTGCTCTCATGCCCACTCTTCAACTGGTCTTCACGCTAGAACTTTTGCTATATGCCTGCTCACCAGGCTACAGAGTGTCAGTTATTGAGTATATTTAAGTCTGACACTGATAGCGACAGTAACTGAAAACTAAAGGGAATAGTAGTGGTGTTTAGTTAAATTACTGGGATAGCAATCTAAAGGACTGGATGAAAAACCCAGATATCCAGGTTCAAAACACTGTGGTAGCTGTGAAATTTAAAATCTATCAATACTCAGAGATTTTTAAGTGGCTCCAGGTTTTTCACTTGTCCCATAGCTCCAGTAGCCCAGGTTAAATTTTTATCACAGGTTCTGTGGAACCCATATGTTCTCCAGACAACACATGGGTGTCCTGTGGGTGCTCTGGTTTCTTCTCATTCTTGCCCACCACCCACCCCCCCCCAAATGGGTGCTTTATTGATTTGTCCCTGTAAATTGATTGTAGTGTAGGACAGTTGTAGGAGAATCATGGCAGCAGGAATTAATTCAAGATTCAAGATTGTTTATTTTCATCCATCAGTACACAAGTGTAAAGGAGAGTGATTGTTATTCTGGATCTGATATCTGATGCTTCATAAAAAATACAATAAGCTTAAAGAACAGAATTACAAAATATATAATATATAAATACATAAGATTAACTTATATACATGAACTTATTGTGTGCACATAAAGTGACGTGAGGTAGAGGAGCATCTGAACATAAGGTGACTCTGACAGGAAATGATAAAGTAGTGGTGCTGGGTGGATAACTGGGTGGAGGCTTGGGGAAAGTAATTGTTTTAGAGTCAGGTGGTTTTGCTATGGATGCTGCATAGCCTCTTCCATAATGAGAGTGGAACAAACAATATCCTTCATGATATTGCTTGCCTTTTTGTGTATTTTTCTGTATCTATGTCTTTGATAGCAGGCAGACTGGTGCTGGTGAAGTGTTGGCCAGTTTTAACTTCCTTTGTATTGACTGCCTGTTCACTACACTGCAGTTTCTGTAGCACATAGGGATTAATAGGCATATATCGGATTGATGAACTCCATGGAAGAAATGGCCTTCTTTTACATCATAGAAATCTACAGCACATTGTGCCAACTACGTAACCTACTGTAGGAACTACTTAGAATGTCCCTACTGAATAGTCGTCTATTTTACTGAGCACCATGTACCTAACTAAGAGTCTCTTAATAGACCCTAGTGTATCCATCTCTACCACCATCACTAGCAGTGCATTCCAAGTGCCCACCACTCTCTGTGTGAAAAACTTACCTCTGATATCCCCCTTGTACTTGCTTCCAAGCACCTTAAAACAATGCCTCCTTGTGTTAGCCATTTCAGCCCTGGAAAAAAAAGCCTCTGGCTATCCACATGGTCAATACCTCTCATCATCTTATACATTTCTATCAGGTCATCTCTCATCCTCTGTTGCTCCAAGGAGAAAAGGCCAAATTCACTCAACTTATTCTCATAAGGCATGCTCTCCAATCGAGGCAACAAACTTGTAAATCTCATTTGCACTCTCTCCATAGTATCCACAACCTTCCTGTAGTGAGGTTACCAGAACTGAACACAGTATCCAAGTGGCATCTAACTAAGGTCTTATATAACTGTAACATTTCCTCCAGGCACTTGAACTCAATCCCACGGTTGATGAAGGCCAACAGATCATACGCCTTCTTAACAACACTGTCAACGTGTGCAGCAACTTTGAGTGTCCTATGGACACAGACCCCAAGTTTTGCTGATCCTCCACACTGCCAAGAGTCTTCCCAGTAATATTATATTCTGTCTTTGAATTTGACCTACTGAAATGAACCATTTTATGCTTATTTGGGTTGAACTCCGTTTGCCACTTCTCAGCCCAGTTCTGTATCTAATTGATGTCACGCTGTAACCTCTGACAACCCTCCAGACTATCCACAACATCCCCAACTCAATCCAAAACCAGGAATGACAGCCTCAGGATACACATAATGTCATTTTGAAACAATATCTGGAGAAATATTTTCTCTTAGGAAGTGGTTAACCTATGGAATTTTCTTCCAAGACAGTGGAGGCCCAACATTTAATATATCCAAGAAGGCTTAGATGTGTATCTTAATGCAAAAGGGATCAAGGGGTATGAAAACAAAGCAGGAAACAGGGCAATGAAGAAATTGATCATGCATGATCATGCTGAATGTTGGAGCAGGTATAATGGGCTGTGTTTACTCCAGTTCCTTTTCTCTATGTTTCTATGCGGACAATGGGTAGGAAATTTGGGTAGAAATAGGGATAATTTAAATGGTTAAATGTACTCTCGAGGTCAAGAGAACCGCTTCAGCTCTAATTTCTTGTTATTTCTTATTTGCTGATGACAATATCCAAACATATAAAATCTGCTTTGAAAACAGGTTTAGTTGGTTGTCTCTCAGGATCTGAGGAAAACTACATTGTGCTGTTTTTTTTTTACGGGGCCAAGCTGTGAGCTCAACATCAACCCGGCACGGATGGAGAGCGCACTTGGAGGCGGTCTGTCACTGGATAGGACTCGGGAACCTCCGTTCTCAAGCCCGGCGCTGATCTCACTGCGCCACCAGCAGACTTCATTTTTGCACAATGTAACCAGTGCGTGAAAGATATTGAAGTGGAAAAGCCTTGCACAGAGGCGATCCCACTCTCTCCGCCTCAGAAGTCAGGATCCAGTAGCACAAAGAATCGTTACTACTGGCAACTTCCTCGCCTGCATTGGATTGCCACGTCTTCTTAAGTGCTCTGCCGCGCCCTACGCACTCCACAATACGCTGCTGCAACTCCTTCTCAGCCGTTGAACCCTCAGGGTTTCCTCCCCCTGATCCAGAGAAGTGGTCTTCGCATGCTGGGATGAGCAAATTCCTATCTCACCAAGGGTTTCAGACCCGTTGGCTACCCTCACCTGGTTTAGCTGGCCTGTCGAAGCCGTTGCCCAGGGTGTGGCTGCTGTCGCATGCAAACAGCTACGAGGAGCCACAGGTGAGAGCTGGGCGTTGGTGGGGACTAATAGATGATGAGCCATTCCAATGAGTGCGACAAGCCCCCACATCTACAGGTGCACCCCATGCACTCCTGAAAATAGGTTTATTATATTCATAAACATGGGAAATTCTTCAGATGCTGGGATTACAATGGAACACACACAAAATGCTGGAGGAACTCAGCAGTTCAGGCCGCATCTGCGGAGATGAATAAACAGTCAATGTTTTGGACTGAGACCCTTCTTCAGTTCTGGAAATGAAGGGGGAAGATGCCAGAATAAGAAAGTGGGTGGAGGAAAATGAGGACAGCTAGAAGGCGATTGCTGAAGCAGAAGACACAAAATGGTGGAGGAACTTAGCAGGCAAGGAAACAGCTATGGAAAAGAGCAAACAGTCAATCTCAGCCTGAAACGTTGACAGTCCACTCTTTTCTATAGGTGTTGCCTGACTTGCTGAGTTCCTCCTGCATTTTGTGTGTATTGCTTTGATTTGCAGCATCTGCGGAGTTTCCCTTGTAGGTGATAGCTGAAGCCGGGTGGAGGGTAAAATGAAGAGCTGGGGAGGAAGGAATCTGATAGGACAGGAGAGTAGACCATGGGAGAAATGGAAGGAAGAGGAGACCCAGGGGGAGGTGATAAACAGGTGAGAAGAGGTAAAAGGCCAGAGTGGGGAAGAGAAGAGGGGAGCAGAAGGGAGAATTATATTTTACTTGACGGAGAAATTGACACTCACCTTCTGGCATCTTCCCCTTTCCATTTCAGTCCAGAAGAAAGATCTCGGCTCAAAGTGTTCATTTCCATAGGTGCTGCCTGACCTGCTGAGTTCTTCCAACATTTTGAGTTTGTTGTTTTATTATTATCACATGCTCCAAAATGCAGAGAGAAGCTTTGTTTTTCACACCATCCACACAGATAGGTTCAAACATAAGTACATTGATATAATATGGAGCGAAAAGCAGTAACAGAAAATATAACGTAATCACAGAGAAAGAGAAAGTGCAGCGCAAGTGGACAAATAAGTTGCAAGGGCCGTGACTAGGTAGATTGAGAGATCAAGAGTTCATCTTTATCATACGATTGAAAAGCCTTATAACTGCAGGATTAAAGCTGTACTCAAGTCTGATGGTACATATTTTCAACCTTTTGTATCTTCTGCCCCAGGGAAGGGAGAAGAGAAAATGCTTGGAGTGGGAGGCCCCTTTGAATGTGTTGGCTGCTTTCCTGAAGGAGCAGGAAGTGTAGGCAGTCAGTGGAGGAGAGACTGGTTTTCATGATAGCCTGACAGAAATAGGTAAAGGTAACAAGTGTAGGGAAACTTGGTTTTCAAGAGATATCGACGCCCTGATTAAGAGAAAACAGGGGGTGCATAACAGGTATAGGCAGGTAGGAACAAACGAGGTGTTTGGTAGAGTATAAGAAATGCAAGAGAACACATAAGAAGTAAATAAGGAAGGTAAAAGAAGGCATGAAGTTGCCCTTGCAGACAAGGTGAAGGAGAATCTAAAGGGATTCTACAAATATGTTAAGAGTAAAAGGATTGCAAGGGACAAAATTGGTCCTCTGGAAGATTAGTGTGGTAATCTATGTGTGAAGCTAAAACAGATTGGGGAGATCGTAAATGCTTTTTTTTTGGATCTGTATTTACTCAGGAGAAAAACACAGAGTCTATAGAAGTGAGACAAAGCAGCATCAATTTGATGCACCTGGTACAGATTACAGAGGAGGAGGTGTTTGCTGTCCTGAGGCAAATCTCCAGGGTCTATCAAGGTGCTCCCTCAGACCCAGTTGGAGGCAAGTGCAGAAATTGCTGAGGTCCTTGCAGGAAGGGTACAAAATCCACGCGCGACCACTCCGAATTGATATCGTATTTGTTAAATAGGGCCCGTTCACAATCCTCATTTGATGGAGACAGACATGAGAAGCACGGAGGAACATCTGGAGAAACTTCTGAAATGCCTGCTTCACTGCTGCTGCTACTGTGCGATCGAGAATCTCCGAAGGAGAAGGCCCCAAATCCTTGGCTTTGCCTATTGCCTGTTGCTGGGGCCAGGGTCGAAGCGCTCGGCAGAGATGGTGCTCGGTGCTCGGTGCTCGATGTTGGAGGGCTGGTCGGATGCTCAAAGTTTTTGGACAGACAGAGTTGGACTGTGGTTGGGTGCTTCCAGGATGCTGCATTGGCAAATTTGCGGTGCTGGAAGCTCATGGCAGGGGGAGTTTCTCCCTTCAACCGTCTGCGTGAGATGATGGGACTTTTGAGAGACTTTGAGACTTTTTTTTACCATGCCCATGGTCTGTTCTTCATCAAATTACGGTATTGCTTTGTACTGTTGTAACTATATGTTATAATTATGTGTTTTTGTCAGTTTTTTTAGTCTTGGTTTGTCTTGTGTTTCTGTGATATCATTCTGGATGAACAAATTTTATCATTTCTTAATGCATGCATTACTAAATGACAATAAAAGAGGACTGCATGTCCTCATAATCTAATCTAATCTAAAATAATTGGAGGCAAGCCAATGTTGTTCTGCTGTTCAAAAAAGGCTCTAAATATAAACCAGGAAATCGTAAGCCAGTGGGTCTAGCACTAGTTGTGCAAAGCTATTGGAAGGTATTCTAACGGACTGGACATACAAGTATTTGGATAGATGTGGATTGATTAAGGATAGTCAGCATGGCTTTATGCGTGGTAGGTCATGTCTCACCATCCGTACATAGTTTTTCAAGGAAGTTACCAGGAAAGTAGATAAAGGCAAGACAGTGGATGTTGTCTACATGGACCTTAGCAAGACATTTGACAAGGCTCTGCATGGGAGGTTGGTCAAGAAGGTTCAGTCACTTGGCATTCAACATGAGGTAGTAAATTAGTTTTGTGGGGGAAGCCAGGTCGTGGTAGTCGATGGTTACTTCGCTGACTGGAGGCCTGTAACTAGTGCTGTGCCTCTGGACTACTGTTGTATGCTATCTACATCATCGATTTGGATGATAATGTGGGTAACTGGATCAGCAAATCTGCTGATGACACCAGGATCGGGGGTTTAGTAGACAGTGAGGAAGGCTATCGTGGCTTGCATCTGGCTCTGGATCAGCTGGAAAAATGAGCTGAAAAATGTAGATGGAATTTAATGTAGACAAGTGCAAGGTGTTGCACTTCAGTAGGAATAACCAGAGCCGGTCTTACACAGCGAATGGTAGAGCACTGAGAATATGACTCTATGACTTGACTATGTTCACAACTCTCTGTAATATCTTGATACCTTGGGCAGAGTAGTTGCCATACCAAACTGTGATACAGTGCCTATAAAAAGTACTCACACCCCCTTGGAAGTTTTCATCTTTTATTGTTTTACAACATTGAATCGCAGTGGATTTAATTTGGCTATTTTTGACACTGATCAACAGAAAAAGTACTCTTTCATGTCAAAGTAAAAACAGGTCTCTACAAAGTAATCAAAACGAGTTACAAAAATAAAACACAAAATAATTTATTCCATATCTCCCCCTGCACCCACCCCATTTAATGTGACACACCAAATTATCACTGGTGCAGCCAATTGATTTTAGAAGTCACACAGTTAGTTAAGGTGACCTGGGAAGATATAAACCTGCATGCAGTCAAGGTGTTTTGATTGATTGTAGTAAATTTACACCCGTATCTGGAAGGTCCAACTGCTGGTGAGTCAGTATCTTGGCAAAACATATACCATGAAGGAAAAGAACACTCCAAGCATCTCTGAGAAAAGGTTATTGAAAAGGACAAGTCAGGAGATGGATACAAGAAGATTTCCAAATCACTGAATATCCCTTGGAGGACAGTTAAGTTAATCATCAAGAAATGGAAAGAATATGGCACAGCTGTAAATCTGCCTAGAGTAGATCATCCTCAAAAACTGAGTGACCATGCAAGAAGGGGACTAGTGAGGGAGGCCACCAAGAGACCTATGGCAACTCTGGAAGAGTTACAAGCTTCACTGGGAGAGTGTACGCAAACATCCATTGCTTGGGTTCTTCACCAGTCACAGCTTTATGGGAAGGTGGCAAAGAGAAAGCCACTTTTGAAAATGCTGATATGAAATCTTGGCGAGAGTTTGCCAGAAGGCATGTCGGAGACTCTGAAGTCAACTGGAAAATGGTTCTCTGGTCTGATGAAACCAAAAATTGAATATTTTGGCCATTAGACTAAACATTATGTTTGGTGCAAGCTAAACTTCACACATCATCAAAACACACCATTTCTACTGTGAATGATGGTGGAGGCTGCTTCATGCTATGGGAATACTTCACTGCAGCAGGCCTTGCATGGATTGTGAAGGTAGAGGGTAAAATGAATGCAGCAAAATACAGGGAAATCCTGGAGGAAAACCTGATGCAGTCTGCAAGAGAACTGCGACTTGGGAAAAGATTTGTTTTCCAGCAAGGCAATGACCCTAAGCATAAAGCCAAAGCTACACAGCAATGGCTAAAAAACAACAAAGGTAATGTCACAGTCCAGACCTCAATCAAGTTGAAAATTTGTGGCTGGACTTGAAAGGGCTGTTCACTCAGAACTCCCAAGCAATCTGACAGAGCTTGAGCAGTTTTGTAAAGAAGGATGGAGAAAATTTGCAGTGTCTAGATGTGCAAAGCTGATAGAGACATATCCACACAGGCTCAAGGCTGTAATTGCTGCCAAAAGTGCATCTACTAAACACTGACAATGATGGTGAGTAGTTATGCAATGAATTACTTTGTGTTCAATAATTGCAATAAATTTAGACCAATTTGTAGAAATTTGTCTTTATTTTGACACTAAAGTGTCTTTTTTGTTGATCAGTGTCAAAAAAGCCAAATTAAATCCACTGTGATTCAATGCTGTAAAACAATAAAAGATGAAAACTTCCAAGGGGGATGGGGCTGAATACTTTTTATAGGCACTGTACATCCGCATATTATGCTTTAGAAACATAGAACCATAGAAAGCCTATGGCACAATACAGGCCCTTCAGCCCACAAAGCTGTGTTCCCAAACATGTCCCTACCTTAGAACTACCCAGGCTTCACCCATAGCCATCTATTTTTCTAAGCTCCATGTAGCCATCCAGGAATCTCTTAAGAGACTCTATCGTTTCCGCCTCCACCGCCGCCGCCGGCAGCCCATTCCATGCACTCAACACTCTGCTTAAAAACTCACCCCTGACATCTCCCCTGTACCAACTTCCAAGCACTTTAAAACTATGCCCTCTCGTGCTAGCCACTTCAGTCCTGGGGAAAAGCCTCTGACTATCCACATGATCGATGCCTCTCATTGTCTTGTACACCTCAATCAGATCACCTCTCATCCTCCATCACTCCAAGGAGAAAAGGCCGAGTTCACTCAACCTATTCTCATAAGGCATACTCCCCAATATAGTATTAATGGTAAGACTCTTGGCAGTGTGGAGATCAGAGGGATCTTGTGGTCTGAGTCCACAGGACACTCAAAGCTGCTGCGCAGGTTGACTCTGTGGTTAAGAAAGCACACATTGCATTAGCCTTCATAAATCATGGGATTGAATTTAGGAGCCAAGAGGTAATGTTGCAGCTATATAGGACCCTGGTCAGACCCCACTTGGAGTACTGTGCTCATTTCTGGTCGCCTCACTGTAGGAAGGATATGGAAACTACAGAAAGGGTGCAGAAGAGATCTACAAGGATGTTTTCTGGATTGGGGAGCATGTCATATGAGAATAGGTTGAGTGAACTCGGCCTTTTTTTCTTGGAGTGACGGATGATGAGAGGTGACCTGATAGAGGTGTACAAGATAATGAGAGGCATTGATCGTGTGGATAGTCAGAGGCTTTTTCCCAGGGCTGGAATGGCTAGCACGAGAGGGCATAGTTTTAAGGTGCTTAGAAGTATGTATGGAGGAGATATCAGGGGTAAATTTTTTTATTCAGAGTGGTGAGTGTGTGGAATGGGCTGCCGGCGATGGTGGTGGAGGTGGATACGATAGGGTGTTTTAAGAGACTCCTGGACAGGTACATGGAGCTCAGAAAATTAGAGGGCTATGGGTAACCCTTGGTAATTTCTAAGGTAAGGACATGTTTGGCACAGCATTGTGGGCCGAAGAGCCAGTATTGTACTGTAGGTTTTCTATGTTTCTATGTTTCTCGTTCTCAGCCTCAGTGCTCTTGATACCAATAGCACCAGTATCTTGCCCCACTTCTGGAAGTCAACGACAAGCACTTTTGTTTTTCTAATATTGAGGAAAACTTTGTTTTAATGACTGGTTTATCTTGTTTTAATTCAGAATTGGTATGATCCATAAACATAGACCCATCCTATCAATAAGATGCACTCAGCACCTCATAAGACAAAACAAACATGAAATCAGGTTAAAATTGAGAACAAATATACTTCCAACTTTATTGTGAGGAAAAGCTGTACTGTAAAGAATAAAAGATTTAATCATATCTTTCTCCTACATATGAGAAAAGTGGAAAAAAATAGTTCAGCTCACACCAACATGTGGACATTCAATCTGACATTTTTGCTTGAAAATGGAGTACTGAATTTTTCCTGTCACCTTGGAAACAGTTATTTAGACTACTCAGCTGTTAAAGTTTGGCAAGGTTCCAGACCCCTACCAATTCCCAGTCGACTTCTTACATTTAAAATAAAAAGCTCTTTCTGAATTGGTTTTGTTTCGATGGGGTATACTCTGTTGTACCAGTGACACCTGAGGGTCAAATCCACTATCTGGCAGGACACACTTACTTCAATTACACTGTGTGGTTTTCAGTTGCACAGGGAGCTCCACTGCTGTAAGTGAGAGGGATTAAACAAAGGGCTGATCTTTGCCTCAGTTCTGCCTGAGTGCTGCAAAGGTGCATCTTAAGTCCTATTGGACACCTGGTACAAAGAGAACTCCTTGTTATTAGGGCAGAAACAAAATTTATTTCTTTCAGAGCTAAATTGCGGCAATTAATTAGTTACTTGAAAGCAGGACAAATGAATTGAGTCTTCAATTAAAAAAAAACTATTGGTGACATAGAGGGTCAATTTACTTAGATCAGTTTAAAGCTGATTGCATGGAAATTTATTGCATCGTGATGCCAATTGTAAAGTTCCTTTATTTATTTCGGCATTTGTAGAAATCCTTTCTCTGTAAAACCTGGCAAAGAAGAACAAGTTAGCAGAATTTGCAAAGCTGCATTATTCTGTGACAAAGAAACATCTGTGTAGGCCAGAATAATTAATGCTTGGCAAGGTCAGAAAACTCACAATAACCTAAGCAGTTATTGTTTGTCCAGAATTAAATGGTAAATGTTAGCAAATTCAAAACCTCTGGTATGTTGTATATGTTGGCAGAATATACTGGGGCAGCATGGTAGCATAGTGTTTAGCACAATGCTTTACTGTACCAGTAACCCAGGTTTAATTCCTGCCACTGTCGGTAAGGATGTTGTACATTCTCCCCGTGGCTGCGTAGGTTTCTTCTGGGTGCTGCGATTTTCACCCACAATCCAAAGAGGTACCAGTTGGTAGGTTAATTGGTCATTGTAAATTGATTAGGCTAGGGTTAAATCATGGGTTGCTGTGTAGCACGGCTCGAAGGGCCAGAAAGGCCTACTCCATGCTGTCTGTCAATAAATAAAGCTAAATATTTGGACCATACCTGTGGTATCAAGCATGGAAGTTGCAAATTTACAAACAGATTTAAACATAGGTATTGAGACAGGAAACAATGGTTCAGATTGCTGGACTTCACATGGAATTAAAATGCAAAGGGGAGGGATGGAATATTTTAAAAATATTTTTCTTTAGCTCAGTACTTTTAACTATTTTTAAGTGATTTGTGTTAACTAAATTTATTTTTATTAAACTAAATTAAGGTTTAATTTCATAAAATGAATGGCCATTTTGTTATATTTTAAATGTCCTTGAATTTCAGAAACTTATTAAAATGTCTCAAACCTTCGACAAGTTGGTGAGAATCATCTCCCAACACTACCCTTTATCCAAGTCTTTCAGTGGTGTTCAAGGAGTAGACTTGATGCACTCTGTCATTTGAGGCTGGCTCAGTACAACAGGCTTATCAATACACTTCCAGGTGTTTGAGAGTCAGCAAGGGTGGCCCCTTTTTCTGGCAAAGAAGTGGTCAGACAGGTGGGGACTGTGGACAGTGACGACAGATGGGAAGCAGACCATCCAATCCAATGATTCCTTTCTTCCTTTAGCTGATATTTTTTTCAATAGCTTTATTATTGATGTCCCCTTTTAGAATGCATAATTATTTCCCCTTTCAGATAGTGTCTGGGATTGATTTTCTTTTTCTGCTTATGTTTCAGTGTTGTTCTGTTTTTCTACTTTTGCTTGAATGTTTTCTCTTATCCAAAAAAATTAGTATTGGTGTACTATTATGACATGTAGAAAGAAAAAGTGAAAAGCTTATGTTTGGGTGCAATCCATTCCTAAGTAGATTAGGGCAGGTTAAAGGATACACAGAATGCAGAATATACACTCAGTGGTCACTTTATTCAGTTCCTCCACTGCAAGTTTCGACAAGTTGTGCATTCATAGATGCTCTTCTGCACACTAGTGTTGTAACGCATGATTATTTGAGTTTCTGCGCAAAAGTAACAATGAAACAGATTGTAAACTCAAGCATTCATTCCTTTAGCAACAAAGAACCTGGCAACTGAAGAATAGAAGCTGTTGTTGAGTCTCCTTACTCCTTCTGCATTTTCCTTGTTTATTGACTTCCTCCTAAATTGATAAATTTGTTCCTGACAAGGTTAGTTAATGATTTTCACTTTTCATACTTGGTTAATGATTGATCTCTGCATGATGTCTCATTTTGCATTTGTCTCCATGGCCCCAACAGCCATGCTGGATAGATCAAGGATGTTTGGGTGGTCTTCCACTTGGAGATTGGAGAATATAGGTATCTGAAAATTCACACCATTTTTTTTGCACTTTAGAATAATAACTGTACTGTCAAAGTGCTTTTTGACTGTTGAGATTATGATTGAAGTCAGCAAAGAGACACTGAAGCTAGTTATATAGAAGTCTTTGGCATTTTGTATGCAAAATATCAAAGGTAACAGCAGGACAATTCTATAATTACAATGTATCCGCAAAGCTTCCTTTGAATTATATCTATTTTTACCTAGATCTTCACTCTAACATTCCAGACACCCAAAATGAATGTTAACCACTACTGTCATTGAGCTATATTCATGCATATGCAGACATCTCAGGTCAATGGGGTGCTTCTTGGTTTGCCATCAACCCCTTTCTGCAGCTTCAAGAATACCATTGTTCCGAGTTACATTTTAAACTCAATCTGCAATCCACCTTCAGGTCTGAAGACTGGCTGTTGTTGCAATCAATGTTTGCTATTTTCCATAACTCCTAACAGTGCAATCCTGTCATTGTGCAAGATACTTCATAAATGAGGTAACTCCTTATACTGTGAATTTAACCTCTTTGGGGTACATTGCATATCTCATGATAACATTAAAAAATTCAGGCCAACATATAAGGTGAAAACTATGAAAATGTTATACACCACACAGCAATCTTGTAGCACTCGTTAAATGGCTCAGAAGAATGGTTCTGCTCCAGTTAACTACAATTACAGAAATTATGATGTTGCCATATAATTATTTTGATGACCTCTGGTTTTGATACCAATGAGATTTATCAGAATTGAGATCATTGCAAATAATTGTCTGTTGTAGATTTATTGATTTTTTTTTCAACTGCCTTGGAATCAGCAATAAACCAGAACTTCATAAAATACTAAAGTCAGACTCCAGGTGTAGTTAAGCCAGATGATTACAAAGTTGATTTATTAGCCCCATGCTGTTGTTGCATTAACCAAAGATAAGAATAATGAGTGTCATCAAGCATACTTTGTTGCTCCTGTTCTCTCATAAGCACAGGTGGTTTTGCTTAAATGAGATTTTAACAGTCCCATGGTATACTGGTAAACTCTGCTTTCTAGTGCTGTGATAGTCATCCTTTAGGAAATTGATATCATGATATTCTTAATCACAACTGCAATTTGGAAATAAGGGTGCGGAGTTTTTAGTGCTGTTGGCAGGTTGATTAATAAGAGAAACAAGCCCTATTTCACAGAATTAGAAACTTGTTCAGTGTGAGATTTCTGTCCTTTGCTATGGGTCCTCGATTAATTAATTTTCTTGCATTATTGCTCATAGGTGAGACCGTGCTGTGATTTAAGGTGGCAGAACATCGCAATAAACCAAGTGAAAGCATTAACAAGTGGGATATGGAATCATTTCTCACAGTACAGAATGAGACCAATGAGACCCAATTGTCAGCACCGGCTCTTAGGAAAACTACTCAGTCATTCGCATTCCCTTCTTGCATCAGCAAGTCCTTTTGAGGTAAATAACTTCAGAAAATCAAAGTTAAACCTGCTGCCCTTTTCAGTGTGTGATTTCAAGATTATCACAATACACTAGGTAAAAACAAATTCTCATCATTTACTCACCGAGAATTGTTTTGCTGATAAATTTCAATCAAAGTTCTCTGTTGTCAAGCAGCAAAAATGATTTATTCCTCTTTAATCCAACAAATTTCTTAATTATTTATTTCAAAGGTTCATTTTATTATCAAAGTATGTATGCAGAATACAACTCAGAAATTTGTCTTCTCCAGATAGCCATAAAATACATAAAACTATAGAAGTAGTTGAAAGAAAGGCATCAATTCCCCCAGTAGGAACAGAAAAAGAAATTAAACTTCGCAAACCCCAAACCCTTAACTCCTCCCTTGCAAAAAAATCTAACAGATCACCTAAGCCCCCCACCCTCACCAGCCTGCCAATTGGCAACGAGAAAGAATGGGTGAGAACATGAAAAAAACAAACTGAAAGAAACCAATATGAACTAGTTATGTATTTATTTGGAGATACATCTTGGTAATGGGTGCTCTAGACCAATTAGTGCACACTAACCAGTTACACCTATGTGACTAATTAACCTACCTTCGTCTTTGGAATGTGGGAGGAATCCAGAGTATCTGGTGGTAGCCCTTGCAGTCATGGGGAGAACGTATAAATAGGGCACACAGTCATGCTAGAAAGTTTATGAACCCTGTAGAATTTTCTCTATTTCTGTATAAATATTGACCTAAAATGTGATCAGATCTTCATGTGTCCTAAAGCAAGATAAAGAAAACCCAATTAAATAAATAACACAAAAAAGTTATACTTGCTCATTTATTTATTGATGAAAATGATCCAATATTACATGCATTTGTTTGAAAAAGTATGTGAACCTCTGGGGTATTGCCTTCTACAAAATCTACTTGGAGTCAGGTGTTCCAATCAATAAGCAGAGAGTGGAGATGAAGGAGGTGAAAAAGTAGCCAAGAGTAACAGCAAAAGACCTGCAAAAAATTCTCTAGAACTTGATAAAATCTCTGTTCATGTGTCCATTATAAGAAAAACACTGAACAAAAGTAGTGTTCATGGAAGGACACCATAGAGGAAACTATTGCTCTCCATTTAAAAAAATGCTGCACGACACAAGTTTGCAAAAGACCACCTGGATGTTCTACAACACATCTGGCATCATGTTCTGTGGATATATAAGACAAAGGTTTAACTTTTTGGCATTAATACATTTTGCTATGTTTGGAGGAAAAAGGACACTGCACACCAACACCAAAACCTCATCCCATCTGTGAAGCATGGTGGAAGGAGCATCATAGTTTGGGACTGCTTTTCTGCCTCAGGGCCTGGATAGATTGCAATTGCTGAGGGAACAATGAATTTTATAATGTATCAAGATACTTTACAAGAGAATGCCAGGGTAGTGGTCCATCACCTGAAGCTTAATAAAAGTTGAACAATACAACAAAATAATGATCTGAAAGACAAGAATAAACCAACAACAGAATGTTTAAGAAGAAGAAAATTTGTGTTTTGGAATGACAAAGTCAAACTCCTGACCTTAATCCAATAGAAATGTTGTGGAAGGACCTGAAGCAAACAGTTCATGCAAGGAAGCCCACCAACATCACAGATTTGAAGCATTTTTGTGAAGGAGGAATGGCCTAAAATTCCACCAAGCCAATATGCAGGACTGATCAACAATTAGCGGAAATATTTGGTTGAAGTTATTGCTATACAAGGGGGTCACACCAGTTACTAAAAGCAAAGGTACACATACTTTTTTCCAACAAGTACGTGTAATATTAGATCATTTTTTTCAATAAATAAATGAACAAGTATAATGTTTTGTGTTATTTATCTAGTTTTAGGACTTAAATGAAGATCTGATCATATTTAAGGTCATATTTATGCAGAGGTAGAGAAATTTCTACAGGGTTCATAAACCTTCTAGTACCACTGTAATTGATCATGGGTTGCCGGTACTATAAAAAGATTTTGCAAAGAGCGTATGTACCAATATCTTCTCGATGAACTTATCCCACAAAAATCTATTGTACGTTTGTACATCTTTCTGAAAAAAAACTTATAAATTCAATTCTGGATTACTTAGTTCATAATTTTTTGGGGGGTTTATGCCTATAACTCGTTCACGCACTGAGTCCAAAAAATTTAACTATCTCCATTTTCTTTTTAGGTAAGATTTGTTGGACAGCTTGGAGAATTATTGGGTATGCTATCAATGTGATTGCATTTTGGATAACATTGAAGACCATCTCACAAAGTTAGTATGTTCTCAAAGACATTCATCAGTCACACAACTGAACAGTAAAATAAATTGACTTCCTATGTCCTTCCTGTTGAAATGACTCCATAAATCATCTGCAGTTTTTAATGATTGAAATTTATACTGAAGAATCAAAACCATTGAAGCTGACAATACTCATTTTGTTAATATGGAAAGCATATTTTTGTCAATATGCATCCCCTGCTCTAAAATTGGATATTAGACAATAGGATAAAATCAAAGCATATTAACAAAGGGGAAACAAATTTCATCGATTGATTGAAATCTTTTCTTTAATAGATATTCTTTTGACAATATGTACTGTAAAGTGCAAAATTGCTCAGCTATTTTGAAAGTGGGGCTATCTGTAAATTTCTTCCAATTTCAATACAAATATTATTTATTCACCATCTTTACCATTTCAGAATGTTTCAAAAAAATTAACAGCCAAAACACTACTTTGTTTATTGTGACAAAGGTAAGGTAGCAGCCAATTTGCTAACAAGTTCCATCCGATAAATCACATAAATTGTTGCAGCAAAGCTGACTAAGGGATAAGCAGTACACATTTCCTCTTGAATTAATGTTTTAGTATTTTTTGCATCTACTTGAAGGATAAAAAAGAACCTCAATTTAACATCTCTAAGAGATCCAAGAGATAGTCCCTTGGAGTTCGGCTGAAGTATCAGCGTAGACTTTTGCAGTCTTGTGGTTGAGTTATGATGTCTGGACTCAAGCCATCAGTACTATCTGTTGAGCTAGACCTAAACATAGAACTGCATGCAGCTCGATTCCAGCTTCTAAATTCTTTATGGTTAACGATAATATGGAGGACTACTTGGCAAGTATTGCAATTTTTAAATAAAATATCTTTGAGGAGTATTCTGGAATATTCCATGTTGCAAGAGAACCTATTATCTTGCATTATTAGACATGACAATAGTAAAACTTACAACTTGATACTCAGTTTCAAATTTTGAAGCTCAAAATAAATATTATCGAAGTATGTCTACCATATACAATCTTGAGATTCATCTTCTTGCAGGCAGCGTCAAAACAAAGCAACAGAATGAAATCCACAAAGATCCCCACAAAACAAAGATCAACAACATCCAATGTGCAAAAAAAAAGAACAAATTGTGCAAACGATAAAAAAAGCAAACGTATAACACTCAGATCATGAACTGCAGTGTCCCTAAAAGTGTGTCCACAGCCACAGAGCCAGGTCAGTGTTGGGGTAAGTGAAGGGGCACCACAATGGCTGCAGAGCCCATTCAGCATTGAGGTGAGTGAAGGCAGTTCAGGAGCTCACCAGTCACAACAATCTTTTAATCGGTCTTGGCACTTAAATTGGCTAAATATTGGTTCATTTCTCACTCTCGGGACAGGGCCTGAATGATTCAATTGGGCCGAAGTCATGGCCGTACATGCTTTCTCAAGAGTGCAGTTTGCTGAATTCCTCAGGTGACCGCAAAAATGCTGGATTGTTCAGAAGGCCCAAAGGAAAATTACAGGTTGCAGATTGCAGTTGTCATAGTTTGGGAGTATATTCAATAGAACAGTTAGTAGTTTGGTGAACTGCTCACAAACTTTGTCATGTATCACTAGTGCCATCTTGTACCAGTTTAGTATTTTGATAATTATTTGACGGACTGGCAATCAGAGTAAGGTCGTGGTTGCAAGATGGCTACAAAGAGAACTGAAACCTCTTTAGAAATAGTGCGTGTCAGTCAATAAAAGAATTATGTATCTTCATGTTCGAAGTACATTTATTATCAATGTATGAATGCATTCTATAACCTTGACATTCATCTCCTTATCGGTAGCCACAAAGCAAAGAAACCCCAAAAGAATTCATTTAAAACAAGACCATCAAACACCCAATGCGCAGAGAGAGAAAAGAAAACAAATTGTGCAAACAATCAAAGTAAGTAAATAGCTTCAGAACTGAAGTTTTACGGAAGACATGAAGCCGAGCATCATAGCAGCAACAGCCACAGTCATCGCAAAGCCAAGTAAATGTGGTGAGACCACAGACTTGAATCCAGGCATCACTGCAGCCGGCACTGCAGTTCAACGCAGAGCTGAGTAAGCGTCGTGGATGAGCGGGCAGAACCAGCCCTCGCCTCAACTCCATTCCTGACATCCTAGCCTTTTCAATCTGGTCTGACACTTAAATCGTCCAAACGTTGGGTCCTTCCTTGGTGTTGGACCACTCTGAGGCCTGGACCTCGTTGTCACAATTCGGCCCATACCCAAAAATTCCAATTCAGTCCGTCGCATAAATCAATCAGACATTGGGTCTTTCCTCGCTCTCAGGGACACGTCGGCTCTGGGTTGACTCTACAGTATACTACAACAGTGCATTTTAAGCAGAAACCATTATAATCTCATGAAACTAATTAGAAGTTAATCATTCTGGTCCTAGTGATTCATTCTAACACCGTCGTCAGAATGGCTAGAACAACTTGTCAGTAGAGAAAAGAAAATCAGGTTTCTGAATGAAGTCACATCATATATCCATGCACCTTGTGTATGTTTTTCCTCTTTCCTTGCTAGAGATAGCTGGGTTATGATTGGTTTGTTTTTTTATTTAGCATAGAATCAATCATTTGTAGCCAAAGTGTAAAAGCTGAGCATCCAATATTACTGTTCAATTATGTGGAGAGTTATTGCCTGAATCATGATGGATTGCACTCACAGTATACTGTACAAACAAGTAATTTCAAAGCTTCATTTTTCATTTGATTAGAAATCTGAGCAATTTTCTTTGATTTCTCTTTAAAGTTAAATTCTGAAGTAGTCACTGAATAATTCAATCTTCACTGCAATAAGGTTTCATAAATTGTGTGAGTCTGATCTTCTACTGATTAGAAATTGAAGGAAGATTTTAACTTAAATGATGCTATTTCTTTAGGTGATTGACAGAAAGTGAATACCTGTGCATGAGTTCGACGTGTCTGAAGAAATTTAATATTTGACACACGTTAGAAAGTCAGAGCAAAAGCGAGGCCTACTGCAAAGGCCACATCATAGACTAGGCCAGGATAATTAAGGATTGAGAAAAGCCTCTCTGTTCCAAAGACAATTCACTCAGTACATGGAGCCTGTGGTTGCAATAACACAGAGGTCAATCTGATTACACAACCTCCTCTCGTCAAAGAATGACACAGAGCATTAACTTCGAAGATTAGGCCCTGGGTAAGTAATGAAGGCCTTCGGTGCTTAGCTTCAATACTGCATATGCAAATAGTTGTCATTTGCTTTTCCATACTATATGCCAGGAGACTTGCCAATCATTCTACAGTGACAGAAATCTCCATTGTATTGCGGCTTCTGATGATGTTACCCTCGAGGCTGTTATTCTGCGCCCCTTGTGAGAGGACTGCTAAGTATAGAGGTGAGGGTCAGCAGATCCAGTCCCATCTCGCCTGTTGCATTTTTACCTTCACGAAGTATTATTATCCTTAATTATATTGCAATTAGAAGCCACATATCAATGGAATTTTAAAAAAGGATGCTCCAGGAATGTTATAATAAAAGAAGTCCTAGGCGCATATATATAGCTAGGGTATCTGAGACTTTTGCACACTACTGTAGTAAGTTTACGTAACGCACTGTACTACTGCTGCTGTAACAAAAACAAATTTTGTGACATATGTGAGTGATGATGAACCTGATTCTGATATGGATCTCCATTGTGGACTGAGAATGGGAAAGAGGAAGGGAGGGAGGTAAGGGGAAGGGAGGAGGTAAGCAGGAAGCACCAGAGAGACATTCTGTAATGACCAATAAACCAGGTGTTTGGAATCAAGTGTCCTTGTCTGGTGTCTCAGGCCTGGGTGAGTCTACATCCGTGCCACTCCACCCCAATCCTTGGCACTCCTTCGTTGCCACCTGTCCCACACTCCTCCTGTGGCATACATCTTTGCCATTCCCAGCATTCTTTGCTCCTACCAGATTTACAAACTTACTCTCCACTCTGCATTGACGAATACAGTACTGTGCTGAAGTCTTAGGCACCCTAGCTATAAATATGTGCTTAAGACCTTTGTACAGTTCGGTATATTGACTATATTAGTATGAAAATGTTCCAAGGTACTTTGAAGGGGCATTATCGAACAAAGCTGTTCAACTAGGAGCCAGTCCAGGTCAGTCAAAAGCAGGCAATTGCTGAGTGAACACTGGTGTGAATTAGCAGAGGACAGCAGAGTTTTAATGTCTTGTTAATGATGCCTAGAATAAGTGAAGCCATACAAGATTAAATTGGAATGGTCAAATCTAGTTAACAAAGCAGTTTTGACTGCAGATAGGTTGAGCATGAGTAGGGCTTAGATGATGTGAAGTGCTAGGAATAGATGGTCTCTGTAATGAAATAATTATGTCGCCAAAAACTCTCAGGTTCAAAAATGACACCACTGTGAAACATCAAATGGTTGCTAGGGAGGGAGAATAGATTCAGGGATCAGGAAACAGAACTTATGATGGAAACAGAAACGAATTTCCTAATTCTTTCTGACACATTCTTTCTGAAGGAAATTCCCAGCCATCCAATGCAGAGTGACAGACAAGAAATCTGATAACTTAGACATTGTAGAAAGATCAGAATGAGCTAGTACTGTGATATTTGTATTATCAGAATACATGTAGAAACTGATGTCATGCATTCAAACAATGTGCCAAAAAGCATCTTAATAATCCAAAAGGTTTCTTCAGTGCTGGAGAAAAAAAAACAATATAGGAGAAGCTGCAGTCAATATGCTCCCCATAAATCACCAGCTTATAGTAACACACATCAGGTGCAAATAATATTCAGGAGGACTATCACCAACCTGAAACAATGTCTATGTTCTCCCCACAGACCAACTGAATGTTATCAGAATTTTCTGCTTACATTTCCCCTTCATAGCAAATGTTCTCATGTCTTTCATGTTTGCAAACTATTAGGTGATTGAAAAGAAATGAAAAAATATACTGACTGCAAAATTGATATGTATTGTATGCATTCTGTGCACTGTAAGTGAGGGCTCAGAATAGAAAACTAATGGGATATGGTAAATTTTGACTTAATGTGTTTTAATCTGATCAACCATTTTAATAAATCTCCACCTCAACCCCTGTATCTACCTTAATCATTGCACTGCCCTGCAGGTATTTTAATTACTTTTTATACTGCATTGTAAATTCTGCTATTTATGTACTTATGCACATTTTATTCCATCTAAACACCTTAAACTCTAACTTTATTTTTTACATAATTCTTTATTCTTTGTAATCATTGAACGTTGTTTTTGTTGTATATTGTGCCAACACACCACAGCAAATTCCTAATACACTTAAGATTATATGACGAATAAAGTTGATCCTTGATTCTTAATTGTGCCATTTCTAAATGCACAGTAAGTATGCAGAATTGCAATGTTCCTCCATTCTACTCCTGATGATCTGCTTGCATTTCTTCTGACTGCTAATAGCCCTGCATTGCAAATCCAAAGCTGTTTTTGTCATCTTTGTAGGTTTATGAGGCCATAATGCTTTGAAATTCATGCGCTGTCACTTATCCAGAAGTTCAAGCTGATAAATGACTGGAAACTTAAAAACTACCTGTTTGCTCTTGTGATCCTGCAGGAACACTACTTTTATTGGCTGCTGGTGACAGCAGCCACAGGATTTTGTAAGCAATCTCTCAGAAGAATTCTACCTTCCTTTACATAGCAAAGGAAGGTGCATCTTGCATTAGAGGAAATTCATAATGTGGTTATGTCTAGGCATTTTGAGATAATGTTTCAGCTATCTTTTGTCTTTTGAACTTCAAAGATCAGAAGTGGTGCTTTCATTCTGCAGAAAGATGGTCTGTCATCACATTCTTTTGCCCATGGCTCTGTGTGCCTTCCTTTCCTGATGCTGTACAAAATCTTGCAGATGCAAGAAACTTGAAATAAAAGCAGAGAATGCATGAAGGTTAGGTTCAACCCGTGAAGGAGAGCGAGTTAACTGCCTAGATCTTTTGTATGTAATAATGTGTTCAAGTGAGAGTGGGAAATCCAGAATTAGGCACAGCAGTCCAGTTAATGGCTTTTTAGCCCACCTCCTTTGTTATAATTCTAACTCTTGGTTGTTTGTCAAGCCATCAACAGTGGGGTAGATGTGGATCTTATAAAGCTGAATTTGAGAATGGTTTCTGCAGATCTACATTCTACTCTGCCTGTGACTGCAAGGAACTGCTGAGACTTGTGGACATTACTCAACACACCTCAGAATCCAGCCCTCCCCACATGGACTCTGCCCATACTTGTTGCCTCAGCAAAGTAGCTTGCATAATCTAAAAACTCACCCAACCTGGGCATTCTCTCTTCTTACATCTTTCATCAAGCAGAAGATACAAAAGCCTGAAAGTGCCACTGTTATAAGTCTATTGAATGGTGCCCTTGTAAAATAATATAGAGTCTTGACCTTACAAGGTTAAATATCCTGATATACTTTTGCACCTTGTTATCTACCTGCACTGCACTTTCTCTTTAGCTATCACACTTCAATCTGCAATTGTTATTGTCTTACCTTAAACTACCTCAATTCTCTGTACAATGACTGGTCTGTCTGAACAGTATGCAAAACAAGCCTCTTCAGTGTACCTTGTACATATTACAATAGTAAACTAACTACATCTCAATTTCATTTCCTTGCTTATTGAGAATCTACCTGCCTCTACTTTTAAAAATTATTCAAGGATTCTGTTTCTATTATTCCAAAGACTCAAGACTCTCCAGCAGAAATATAAAACACCTTATCTTGCATTGATTGGGTAAGTCCTTATTTTTAAAAAGTGACTCCATTTCTAGTTTTTCTCATAACAAAATAAAAATGTCCCCTCTATATCTGCCCTTTAAAGACTTCTCAGATAATAACACCATCTCTTCTATTTCAGCATTCCAAAGTGATTATTTTCTTTGGGATACTGTTTCACTTTGCCATCTCAACCAATACCCACTCCCTTAGCACCTTCTTGTGCAACTTCAGGAGTTGCCAGTCTTGCTCTTTTAACCTCTCAAGGACCTACAAACTTCTAGCGATTCCTCTCCAGCCTTTTACCTTTCCTACCCACCTGGCTTCATCTATTACCTTCTAGCGATCCTCCCTCCCATCTCCCCATATTTTTATTCTGGTATCTTCCCCCTTCCTTTGCAGTCCTGAAGAAGCGTCTCGGCCTGAAACGTTGACTGTTTGTTTATTTCCATAGATGCTGCCTGATCTGCTAAGCCCCTCCAGCATTTTGTGTGTGTTGCAATGATTCACATTTACATCTTCCAGTTCAGTGTAGTGCATTATATATGATGTGATCCCCCTGCATCCGATAAACCAAGTTAGATAAGGTGACTATTTCAATAGTTCAATAGTTCAATTGTTCCATTTAATATCAGAGAAACGTATGCATGATACAACCTGAATTTCTTGTTATTTGCAGACATCCACGAAAACAGAAGAGTGTCCCAAAGAATGAGTGACAGGTAAAACATTAGAAACCCAAATCTTCTACTCCCCCTTCCCACACACAAGCAGCAGCAAAGCAACGACTCATCCCCACCCCACCCACTTTCACAAAAAAGCAACAGCACCCTCTAGCCACCAAGCATGCAATAGCCTGAAGCCCTCAATAAAGACGACAATCGGCAGTACAGCAAAAACCAATCTTTCACCTGACAGTTTGAATACCACAGGCTCTTATTACACAGGAAGGTGCTAAAGGGAATGGGTATTGGTTGAGATGGCAAAGTGAAACAGTATCCTAAAGAAAATAATCGCTTTGGAATGCTGAAATAGAAGAGATGGGGTTATTATCTGAGAATTATCTGAGGCAGGTACACCAGACAATCAATGACTTTTAGACTTTCCATATCACATAAAGGGAAAACAGAGTGGGGTTATTTTGGCCATGATATTAGTGCTGAATTTCATAATTATTTTAACCTCTATTTTCTCATTTCTGATTTAAACCACTTTATCTGGAATATTAACTCTGTTTTTCTCTCTGCAGATGCTGCTTGACCTGCTGCGTATCTTTGGCATTTCCTGTTTGATGCAGTATGAATGATGTTCCATGCAGGCAGTTAGTAAATGATGGGTAAATGTGGGGATATTTCAGTCAATCTTTATTTTCATTCAAATCTTTCTCAATTTCTGGCAGGAGAATAACCTTTCAATAGTTTGATTAGAAATGGTAAAGTGTATAGTCAGATACTTTCAGCAAAAACTACTTAAATAATATTGAGCCAAAACTGAGCTAATATTTCATGCCAGGACGCTGTGAGGAATCTGGTGCATCAGTGCTGAATTCTGTAAACAGACTGGAAACTGAAAGAAAATCTTGAATTTGTTTGTACAAGCAGAAACTTCTCCCTAAATCATTGCAATGTGCCAATTCCACTTCAATTTTCTAAGTTCACGCATAAATAATAAAGATGGCATCACTGTATCTGCTTTTGCCTTGAGCGTCATAATTATCACAAGAGCTAAAGACCCCAACAGCAGTGGAGAAGACCAAGAAGGTCTGCCAAGGGAGGTGGAGTTACGCCTACAGAACTGCTTTGAGTCAGTGGACTGGACAATATTCAGGGATTTAACTTTGACTCTGAATGAATATGCCACAATTGTCACCGACTCCATCAAGACCTGTGTGGATGAGAGCCTACTCTATATAAAGGCTTAACATCTTTTATGCACACTTTGAAAGGGAGAATAAAATTACACCTGTATGAACCCCTGCAGCATCTGGCGACCCTGATCTCTGTCTCAGAGGACAACGTTAGAGCATCTTTCAAGAGGGTCAGCCATTGCAAAGTGTCAAGCCTTGATGGTGTACCTAGTTGGGCTCTAAAACCCTGTGCCAACCAACTGGCAGAAGTGTTCAGGGGCATTTTCAATCTCTTATTTCTGCACTCAGAGGTTCCCAACTATATCAAAAGGATGACAATCATACCAGTGCCCAAGAAGAGGAGGGTGAGCTGTCTCAATTACTACTGCCCAGTGGCACTCACATTGACTGTGACGAAGTGCATTGAGAGGTTGGTCATGGCTAGAATCAACTCCTGCCAAAGCACGCTGTAGCTTGCCTACTACCACAATAGGCCTACTGCAGATGCAATCTCATTGTCTCTCCACTCAGCCTTTGATCACCTGGGCAATAAGTAATAACTAGTCAGGCTGCTGCTCAGCGTTCAACACAATCATACCCTCAGTTCTAATCAACAAGGTCCAGAACTTGGTCCTCTGTACCTCCCTCTGCAAATGAATCCTTGAGTTCCTCACCAAGAGACCACAGTCAGTGGGGGTTGGAAATAACTTCTCTTCCTCACTGACTCGTCACTGGCAATCAACACTGGTGCACCTCCAGGATGCGTGCTTAGTCCACTGCTCTACTCTCTGTGTGTCAGCTCAAAGGCCATCTATAAATTTGCTGACGGCACAACTATTGTTGGCAGAATTTCAGATGGTGACAAGAGGGCATGCAGGAATGAGATAGATCAGCTGACTGAGTGATGTTGCAGTAACAACCTTGCACTCAACATAAGTAAGACCAAGGAATTGATTGTGAACTTCGAGAGGGGGCATCGAGAGAACACGTACCAGTCCTCATCAAGGGATCAGAAGTGGAAAGTGTGATCAGTTTCAAATTCCTCGGTATGAACATCACTGAGGATCTATCCTTTAGCCAGCATAGTGATGCATTTACAAAGAAGTCCTGACAGTGTCTATATTTCATTAGGAGTTTGAGAAGAATTGGTATGTCTTCAAATACACATGCAAATTTCTACAGATATACCATGGAGAGCATTCTAACTGTTTGCATCATCATCTGGCATGGTGAGACCACTGCACAGGATGAGAAAAAACTGCAGGAAGTAGTAAGCTCAGCCAGCTCCACCACAAGCAATAGCCGCCCCAGCCTCCAAGAACCTTCAAAAAGCGATGCCTCATAAAGATGGCATGCATCATTCAGGACCCCTGTCACCCAGGACACACCCTTTTCTCATTGCTGCCATCAAGGAAGAGGTACAGGAGCCTGAAGGCACACACTCAACGTTTCAAGAACAGCCTTTTCTTCTCTGCCATCAGATTTCTGAAAGGACAATGAACTCATGAACACTACCTCAATTATTTTTCTCTCTCTCTTTGCACTAATGCAATTTTTAATATACATATTTCTTATTGTAATTTATAGTTTTTAGTATTATGTATTGCAACTTACTGTTGCTGCAAAACAACAAATTTCATTACACATACCAGTGATATTAAACCTGATTCTGATTCTGAGAGTGAAACACACTCACCAATCTTTCAGACTGCTGCAAAATTTCAACATCTTTTCCTCATCAAAGCATCTTTGTTGTGCTAATGGTCAAACATCAAACATATCTACCACCCGACAGCTTATAGTTCTGTAGAGGTAAACAGAATCAAAATAATCAGAAGGGATATTTGCATCAATTAAATTGTCATGGGTGTGGTTTCTGGATTATGAAATAGGGAAGATTCAGGATAAACTCTGGCTGCCTGTAAGGGATTTGCAGATAGAGTTGACTGCCGGTACAGTATAAAGTCAGAAAATGAGTGATATTTAATTATGAAATTAGGTTGCTCAGTGGAGTCGAAGAGAAGTATAAATGAATATACTGTATGACATTGTTACAGTTAAGGATTAACTTGTGTTAAGGGCAGAACACTGAGCTATTACTGGTCATATTAATATTAATAATTTGCAACAGTTGTCATCATTTACTTCTTGATATTTTTACTATATGTATGTATATATATAATGAATTTATTTGTGGAATTTAGTCTGTTTCAGTTAACCTTTGATGGACTTTTGTCACTCTTTGTGTCTTGCCTGTGTGGGCAAGTGGCCAAGTGGTTAAGGGATTGGACTAGCAACCTGAAGGTCATGAGTTTGAGCCCCAGCCGAGAGAACGTGTTGTGTCCTTGAGCAAGGCACTTAATCACACATTGCTCTGCGATGACACTGGTGCCAAGTTGTATGGGTCCTAATGCCCTTCCCTTGGACAACATCGGTGTCGTGGAGTGGGGAGACTTGCAGCATGGGCAACTGTTGGTCTTCCATACAACCTTGCCCAGGCCTGCGCCCTGGAGAGTGAAGACTGTCCAGGCGCAGATCCATGCTCTCGCAAGACTAACGGATGCCTTGTCTGTGTCCTGCCTAATTTTGCAACATTCTTTTTGGTTCATGCAGAACCCAGGGTGGCCAGATGTACAGGAGAATTCTGAATTATGACTTATTGATGCTTAGCAATGTTTGGGGGAACCTATAATATGCTCAACCAAGGATTCTGGTGTTAGTGTCCACCACCACCACCACCAACATTACATTATATCCCTTGCTCCTTAGAGACATCAGTACCTTGTTCCTTCTGCAGTTTGAAAGCTACTGCCACAGGATATTACATGGGGAAGACCTGTCATTCTCTGGAATCTGGCTACAATATAAAAGTCTGCCCCAGGTTAGCTGTACTTGTTAAAATTCTGTTACATATTTAAGTGCCTTGACTTTCATCGATACTGCTGAGGATCACCATCTTTTTTCTATTTTCAACTTTATTTTCTACATGTCATATTACTTCTGTCACAACCTCAAGCCTTTCAGTACATTATTGAGTGCACTTGAATTGACATAACTCTGAAATAAACTATTCAGTTGCATATGTCAAAACAATATTAGTTTTCTTAGATATTTATCAGCAGCATACTGTGATTACTGTTGGTTGAAATGCTGGCACAAATACTGACCCATAATCCTTGGTGAATTGCCCCAAGAATGTTAGTTGCTCCCTATTAAATAAGGTGACTTTAGTTAATGGATCTTGTAACCTTTGTGAACAAGGTTTCTCTATAGGGTCTTAATTTAAGTTAATGATCTATGAAAACAATTTGTCATCTTTAATTGGATAAAACACATGTTCACCTAATGCTGTAAATCTAGAGAATATTGATATCTGATGCAGAGGTGAGGAAGGACTCCGAAATTCTTTATTCTCATAGAGGGTCAACCCAAGGTTAAACATCTCCATGTTCATTCTCCTTGATGACTGCAATACTATATCTGCAAGTAGTGACTTGATTACAACCTAATTCCTGATTGTAGTCTGAATTGCAAAATGCTGACATACCAGGGAGGCTCTAAGTCAGGGGGTCCCAGTCTGTGGTCTACGGACCTCCCTGTTTAATGGTATTGGTCCATGGCATACAAAAAGTTGGGAACATCTGCTCTTAGTACTCCTACATAATAAATATCATGAAGATTTTGATGCAATCACATTGGTTGCTGGTGCCTGGTTGTGATGAATGGAAATGAATGTGATATTTTTAGTTATAATAGTCATTAGTTACTATCCATAATTTTACATCTGGAAATCCTATTCCATATTTCTAAATCAACATTTGGGTGTTAAGACTTTTAAGAGTAATTATTGATCTTGTTCCTCCTTGATTTATCAGAACCACATTGTACTTTGTTGGGTGGCATTCTCTAAGCTGTACTCTGTCATTTGTTTTCCACATTCTAAAAGTTCAAGTTTATTGTCATCTAACTGTGCACAGATATAACCAAATGAAACAATGTTCCTCCACAAAACATATATATATCACACATAGCATATAAATATAACCACAAATGTAACCTCAAATAAATGTAATTCAAGGTTCATGTCATGCACAGTACAGGTACAGTAAACAGTAAATGGTAAACAGTAAACAGCTTGCTGTCCTAGTGGCAAGACCTCGGCGGTGGCAGGGTATTCATTAGCCTCACACCCTGAGGGAAGACGCTGTAAACCAGTCTGCCAACATTAGTCCTGATGCTTATGTACCACCTTCCTGATGATAGTCGGTCAAGGAGATTGTAGGGATCATCAACAATGCATCAGAGCCCTTTGTATACAACATCACTGGTAAACGTCACAAAAAATGGGGAGGGAGACCTTGTTATCCTCTCGGCGGTTTTAACGATACTCTGGAGGGTCATTCAGTCCCATGACTTGCAGCTTCCATACTACACAATGATGCAGCCAGACGGGACACTCTCAATGATGCTCCTGTAGAAAGTTGCTAGAATGTGGGTGTGGAGCCTGACAAGCCTCCTCCTCCTCAGAAAGTGTAGATGCTGCTGTGCTTTCTTGACCAATGACAAGGTGCTATGGGTCCAAGTGAAATCATTCTCAAAAGGGTGTCTGAAGAGATCATTGGGGTATTAGTAGTGATCTTACAAGGATCACTAAATTCTGGAATGGTTCTGTGTGACAGGAAAATTACAAATGTCACCCCATTCTTCAAGAAAGGAGAGTGGTAAAAGAAAGGAAATTATACGCCAGTTAGTCTGACCTCAGTTGTTGGGAAGATGTCCGAGTCGATTGTTTAGAATGTGGTCTCAGGGTCCTTGGAGGCACATGATAAAATAGGCTATAATCAGCATGGTTTCCTCAGGGGAAAATCTTGCCTAACATATCTGTTGGAATGCTTTGAAGAAATAACAAGCAGGATATTCATCGAAGAATCACGTCTGAGGTGGTTCATTTTGGTAGGTCCAACATGATGACAGAATATAGTATTAATGGTAAGACTCTTGGCGATGTGAAGGATCAGAAGGATCTTGGGGTCCAAGTCCATAGGACACTCAAAGCTGCTGCGCAGTTTGACTGTGTGGTTAAGAAAACATATGGTGTGTTGGCCTTCATCAACTGTGGGATTGAGTTCAAGAGCCGAGAAGTAATGCTCAGCTATGTAGCACCCTGGTCAGACCCCACTTGGAGCACTGTGCTCTGTTCTGGTCACCTCACTACAGGAAGGATGTAGAAACTATAGAAAGAGGGCAGAGATTTACAAGGATGTTGCCTAGATTGGGGAGCATGCTTTATGAGAATAGGTTGAGTGAATTTGGCCTTTTCTCCTTGGAGCGACAGAGGATGAGAGGTGACCTGATAGAAGTATATAAGATGATGAGAAGCATTGATCATGAGGATAGTCAAAGGCTTTTTCCCAGGGCTAAAATGACTAACACTAGAGGGCACAGTTTTAAGGTGCTTGGAAGTAGATACAGAGGAGATGTCAGGGGTAAGTCTTTTACGCAGAGGGTGGTGAGTGGGTGGAATGGGCTGCTGGTAACAGTGGTGGAGGCAGATACAATAGGTTTTTTTAAGAGACTCCTGGATAGGTACACGGAGCTCAGAAAAATAGAGGACTATGGGGTAACCCTAGGTAATTTCTAAAGTAATTACATGTTGGGCACAGCATTGTGGGCCAAAGGGCCTGTATTGCGCTGTAGGTTTTCTAAGTTTCTATGTTTCCAATCAGTTGATGTTATGTACTTGGATTTTCAGAAGGCCTTTGACAAGGGTCTGCACATGAGTCCACTCAACAAACAATGAGCCCAGCGTATGACAAGAAAAGTTCTGGCATGGATAGAACTGTGGCTGATTGACAGGAGGTAAAGAACGGGAATAAAGGGAGCCTTTTCTGGTTGACTGCCGGTTCTACAGGGGTTGGTGTTGGGATTCATTCTTTTTATGTTAAAGGCATCTGTTAGCCTTGCGAGACAATGGACCTGTGCCTGGAAAGTCTTCCCTCTCCAGCGCACAGGCCCGGACAAGGTTGTATGGAAGACCAGCAGTTGTCCATGTTGCAAGTCTCCCCTCTCCACGACACCAATGTTTCCAAGGGAAGGGCATTAGGACCCATACAGCTTGGCACCAATGTCATCACAGAGCAATGTGTGATTAATTGTCTTGCTCAAGGACACAACACGTTGCCTCGGCTGGGGCTCGAAATCACGACCTTAAGGTTGCTAGTCCAATGCCTTAACCACTTGGTCATGTGCCCACTTTTTATGTTACATGTCTATGACTTAGATGATGGAATTGATGGCGATGGTTGCAAAGTTTACAGATGATACGAAGAAGGGTGGACGGGCAGGTAGTTTTGAGGAAATAAGGAGGCTATGACTTAGACAGGTTAGGTGAATGGGCACAGAATTTCCAGATGGAATAGAGTATTGGGAAGTGTATGGTCATGTACTTTGGTAGAAGAAATGAAATCCTTGACTAGTTTCTAAATGGAGAGAAAATACAAAAATCTGAGGTGCAAAGGAATTTGTGCAGAATTCTCTAAAGATTAATTTGCAGGTTGAGTCTGTGGTGAGGAAGACAAATACAAAGATAGCATTCATTTCTAGAATACTAGAATAGAAAAGCAAGGATGTAATTTTGAGGCTTTATAAAGCACTGGTGAGGTCTCACTTGGAGTATTATGAGCAGCTTTGGCCACCCTGAAAGGATTAGCTGAAACTGGAGGGAGTTTAAAGGAGGTTGAAGAAAATGGATCCAGGATTAAATGACTTGTCATATGAAGAGTGTTTGCATGCACTGGGTCTATACTTACTGGAATTTAGAAGAATGAGAGTAGAGACCTAATCGAAATGTATCAAATGGCGAAAGGCCTTGATAGAGTGGAGTGGACACTCCTATGGTGGGCATGTCTAAGACGAGAGGACACAGACTCAAAATAGAGTGATGTCCTTTTAGAATGGAGAGGAGGAGAAATTTCTTTAGCTAGAGAGTGGTGAATCTGTGGATTTTGACACCACGGGCTGTTATGGAGGCTAAGTCTTTATATATATTTAAGGCAGAGGTAGATAGATTCTTGATTGGTCAGAGGATGTAAGGATATGTGGAGAAGGCCGGAGATTGAGGCTGAGAGGAAAAATGGATCAACCATGATAAATCTTGATAGGCCAAATGGCTTAATTCTGCTCCTATAACTTATGGTCTTATGGTTACATGCATACCAAGGAACTTTGTACTCTTCACTTTCTCCATGGCTGAACCATTGATGTGCAGTGGACAGTGGTCTACCTGTGCTTTCTTGAAGTCCACAATCATCTTGTTTTGTCTCGTTCACATTGAGACTCAGGTCGTTATTCTCACACCATTTGACAAGCCTCTCTACCTCCTCTCTATATGCTGACTCATTATTGTTGCTGATGAGGCCAACCACAGTAGTATCATCAGCAAACTTGATGATGTGGCTTGAACTGAATCTGGTAGTTCTGTTGTGAGTTGGCAGTGCATTTGTGAGTTAGCAATGTGAACAGCAGTGAGCTGAGCATGACGGAGCTCGAGATGTTGCTTCCAACTTGGACTGACTGGAGACTTTCTGCCAGGAAGTCCAAGATCCAGTTACAGAGGGGGCTGAGTCCCAACGAGGACAGTTACCCACCAGCCTCTGAAGGATGATTGTGCTAAGTGCCGAGCTGCAATTGATGTATGAGGCATCGTTTCCTGGGTGGGACAGGATGGAATGGATTGTCGAAGCTATGGCATCATCAGTGGACTGGTTTGAGCAGTAAGTGAACTGGAAAGTGTCCAGTGTAGGAAGAAGGTGAGACTATATATAATCCATTACCTGCTGCTCAAAGTACTTCATGATTGTTGAGGTCAGAGCCATTGGGTGGTAATCGTTTTGGCTAGTTACGATCACTCTCTTGGGCACTAGAATGATTGTGGGTGTCTTGAAGCCCTCAGAGACAGTGAACTGTTGCAAAGAGATATTAGAGGCCTATAAGACATCATCATTGAATAAAACTTTATCTTCTGATTGGCTTATACAATGTCACAAATCATATTGTAGGAAAGATAGATGTGCTTTTTAAGTAGCAGCTTTTGAAAGCTAAGTTCCTTCAAGTCTCCTTCCAAACTACTGTTGGTATATGGTAGTTGTAATGACGGAAACGTGTCAATAATTTTGCATACTGCAAATTCATGGATTCACCAATATGGCACTGGTTTACTTTAATTAGCAAACATGGGTAGCACAGAGGTGTAGTGGTCAGCATAACACCATTACAGCACCAACTGGGTTCTATTCCAGTCAATGTCTGTAAAGAGTTTTTAAGGAGTTTATACCTTCTCCCTGTGACAATGTGGGTTTCTTCCAGGTCCCCTCCCTGCAGTCCAAAGATGTACCAGTTAGTAGGTTAGTTGGTCAGTTATGATGGTGCAGACTCATTTAGCTGGAAGGGCTGGTATCGTGCTGTATTTCAAAATAAATAAACGCCTCTTTCAGTGATTTTACTTAAGGGATAAAGACTGGCTTGGAGAATATATTTTTTATCCACATTAGTCATATTTGGTATCACTGTGCACCATGTACACCACTGCATCATGGTATTTCATAGTGAGGAGCAGATGGCGGCGTGACGCAGCTCGCAGCGGCACTCCGGTCGATATCTGTTATCTGTCAAGTAGGGTGCCGTGCACAATCCTGATTTGATGGAGACAGACGTGACAGCACGGAGGAACATCTGGTGAAACTTCTGAAATGCCTGCTTCGCTGACGCTGCTACTGTGTGATCCAGAATCTCCGGAAGGGAAGGCCCTGAATCCTCAGCTTTGCTTGCTGCTCGGTGGCTGGGGCGGGGCCGAAGCACTTGGCAGAGGATGGTGCTCAGTGCTCGGTGTCGGAGGGCTGGTCGGAGGCTCGAAGTTTTCGGATGGACTCAGAGTCGGCTGCGGTCGGGTGCTTCCAATGCATCAGTAAGTTTGCGGCGCTTGGAGGTTCATGGCAGGGAGAGTTTCTCCCTTCTACTGTCTGCCTGAGATGATGGGGCTATCAGGACTTGAAACTTTTTTTTACCGTGCCCATGGTCTGCTCTTTATCAAATTACAGTATTGCTTTGCACTGTTGTAACTATATGTTATAATTATGTGGTTTTGTCAGTTTTAGTCTTGCTTTGTCCTGTGTTTCTGTGATATCTTTCTGGAGGAACATTGTATCATTTTTAATGCATGCATTTCTAAATGACAGTAAACGAGGACTGAGTGTCCTCATAATCTAAATCATAGAAACAGGCCATTCTGCCCCTTTGGGCTGTGTCAGTTTTCACGCTGCTTCCAAATCTCCTCTCCTCCTTTCTTAAACCTGATCAATTAACATGCCCCGCATTTCTAAAGTCTAAATCCAGTTCTATATGGAGGAAGGTTTTAAAATTAAACTAATTTTAGAGCTTTGTTATTTCAGGCACAATGTGCTTCTCATCAGTTTTCAAAGGCATTTTTACTTCAGGCTGCCATGCTTGTAACACGGAACCCAGACATTTAAAGTGGCACCATGCATCAAACACTGGCAAGAACATTTTGTCAGATGCATTTTTTCTCATCCAGTCAAAAGTTTACTAAAAATACTATTTGAATCATAGATATGAGTCAATCCAGCATTCAGATAAAAAGGGTCACAGTGATTCCTTGGGCAAGAGCAAGGAATTATTTCGTAAGGCACTGTACAGCAGTTAGTTTCTGCCATGTTTTGAGCAGCTATATCTGGTATTTTCTCCTGAGGTGAAGGAAATTGTAGCTGGGTAGTAAATCATTTTTTAATTATGCTGAATTATTTGCGTTGTAACCCCACTCAGCCTGCTGCATCAGTGAAGAATCAATTCATATTTATCAGTTCAGTGACTGGCAGCCTATTTGCTAATTATTGCTAAACTTTGAACCGCAAGGTACAGATTTCTGGACATCAGTTAACTCTTCCTTGAGAGGGCCAATACGAGCCAATGCTTTACCTAATAAACTTATGCCTGGGAATTAAAATAGAAGTGGCAACAAACTTTCAAACACTGAGTTTTCTGGTTGCTTATTGGAGCACAGAAAGCAATTCCTTTTTCACTGCTTTAATCTTTGACTTTGCATTATTTTACTTACACCTGACACACTGCACTTACTCCTAACGCACTGCTGAAAAGGCCAACACTCATTGTTCATTTCAAATTTCTCAAAAGAGATAATATTGAAATTTCCATTCAAACCATTGCTGTCTGTGTGTTGAAAGCACTCCCATGCTGTTCTGGAATCTCATTGAAGAAGGACTGGTTATATGGAGTCATAGGGAAGTACAGCACAGAAATAGGCCCTTCGGCCCATCTAGTCCATGCTAAAACTATTTATGCTGCCTACTCCGATCAACCTGCAATGGGAACATAGACCTCCATACCTATCCAAACTTTTTTTAAAAGATGAAATTGAGCTCGGATGTACCACTTGTGCAGGCAGCATATTCCACACTCTCACAGCCCTCTGAGTGACGAAGATTCCCCTCATGTTCCCCTTAAACTTCACACTTTTCAGCATTAACCCATGATCTCTAGTTGTAGTCTCACCCAACCATAGTAGAAAAAGCCTGTTTGCATTTATCCTGTCCATACCCCTCATAATGTTGTATACCTCTGTCAAATCTCCTCTCAATCTTCTACATTCTAAAGGATATATTCCAACCCTATTCAATCTTTCCTTATAACTCAGGTCCTCCAGGCCTGCAACATCCTTGTAAATTTCCTCTGCACACTTTCAACCTTGTTTACATCTTTGCTGTAGGTAGATGACCTACAATACTCTAAGTTAGGCCTCACCATTTCTTATACAACTTCAGCATGACGTCACATCTTCTGTATTCAATTCATTGATTTATGAAGGCCAGTGGTCCAAGTGCTTTCATTATGACTCTATCTATACACAGCAGCTATATTTAATTGGGAGTTTGAAGAGATTTGGTTTGTCAGTGAAAACACCCATAAACATCTATAGATGTACCCATAGAGATCATTCTGACAGGCTGCATCACTGTCTGGTATGGAGGGGCTACTGTACAGGACCATGAGAAGCCACAGGCAGCTGTAGTACCCAAACCATTTTCAAGGATTGGTGCCTCAGAAAGGCAGCGTCCATTATTAAAGATCCCCATCACCCAGGACATGCCCTCTTCTTATTGTTACCATCGAGAAGTAGGTACAAAAGCCTGAAGGCCCAAATTCAGCGATTAACGAACAGCTTCTTCCCCTTTGCCATATGATTTCTAAAAGGACATTGAACCTACAAACACTACCTCACTTTATATATATATATATAAAATTTCTGTTGTGTTATTTTCTATCTAACTATTTAATACACACACACACACACACACACACACACATATATATATATATATGTATACTTACTGTAATTGATTTAGTTATTTATTTTTTTTCTTTCTGTATTACCATGTATTGCTGTTTATAAGTTAACAAATCTCATGACAGATGCCAGTGATAATAAACCTGATTCTGTGTCTGATTCTATCTACCTGTGATGTCACTTTCAAAGAAATGTAATCCCAGGTCCCTTTGTTCCACCACACTCCTCAGTGCCCTACTGTTCACTGTGTAAGACCTACCCTGGTTCGTCCTACTGAAGCGCAAAACCTCATACTTGTCTGCATTAAGTTCCAGCTGCCATTCTTCATCCCACTTCTCCAGCTGATGCAGATCCCTCTGCAAGCCATGATAGCCTTCCTCGCTGTCCACTACACCACCAATCTTGGTGTCATGCGCAAATTTGCTGATCCAGTTAACCACATTATCATCCGGATCATTGATATAGATGACAAACAACAAAGAACCCAGCACCGATCCATGTGGCACACCACTAGTCACAGGCTTCCAGTCAGAGAGGCAGCCCTCTACTTCCACTCTCTGGCTTTTCCTACAAAGGCAATGTCTAATCCAAGTTAATACCTCATCCCGAATGCTGAGTGACTGAACTTTCTTGACCAGCCTCCCACGTTTTGTCAAGCACCTTTCAAAATTGCTTGTAGACAATATCTGCTTCCTTACCTTCATCCACTTTCCTGGTAACTTCCTCCAAGTCCTCTATAAAATTGCTTAGACATGATTTACCATACACAAAGCCACACTAACTATACTTAATCAGTCCATGTCTATGCAAATACTTATATATCTGGTCCCTTAGAATACCATGCTATAACTTTCCCTCAACTAATGTCAGACTCACTGGCCTATACTTTCCTGCTTTTTTCTAAGTCAAGGTGTTTGGTAACTTGAGGACCACTTGAAGAGTGTGGCAGTGTTCTCTTGTGCCATATATGTACTTTAAGATTCTCTTGCCAGTTTCAAAACCACTTGTGCAATTTAGTCTTCAAAAAATTGTAAAATTATACAATTGCTTTCTTAATGTGGAATTTCATCTCAGAGGAGATACAACATAATGCAAACTATTGTTAAATTTTTAAAAACTGGGTAAAGAGAACTGTCACCTTGAATCCCTTCTTAGCTGCCAGCTTTATTGAACTTACTCATTAGCATCTCCTCCATCCTCTAACAGGCCTTCTCCCTTAAATGTGTGGCTCCCAACCCAGTCACTCTGCCACCTTTACTTTCCTTAGACACTCTCTCTTTTCTTGCTGTTAACCACTAGCAACGTGTTCCTTCCTCTTTACTGATCTACTCAAGGGGCATTGCTGTCAGCGCAAAAATATGGATTCCAAAGCCACTTGGCAGCAAATTAACTTTTAATTACGCAAACACGAGGAAATCTGCAGATGCTAGAATTTCAAGCAACACATGAAGGTCCTGACGAAGGGTCTCGGACCGAAATGTCGACTGTACCTCTTCCTATAGATGCTGCCTGGCCTGCTGAGTTCACCAGCAATTTTTTTGTGTGTAACTTTCAATTAAATTGTTAGTCAGATAAAACAAAGAGAAACTTACTTCCTGAAGCCCATCACCTCTACTGGGGCGCAGACTACTGACAACAGCTCACCAGATTCTTCTGTTGGTCTGTCTGTTGCTCTGTCTTTTTAGGGGATGGGGTTGCTAGGCCTATGCCTGATCCTCCACTTTTTGTAGCAGGGCTTGGGAGCGTCCATGGCAGAGTTAAGCATACAAAAACCCTTCATGTTAATACAGTAGTTTGCATAAAAGAGCAAATAACACTTTTTAAAATAAATTGTTCAAGATTGGAATGATTCTGTGGCTGAGTACAGTGATGTGAGTGATTTTTCTTATATAGTCCCCGGCCTGTCCTTTCTCCTGGCATTGGACTAACTGTAACCTACAGAGGGATCACCCAATCTTCTCTTGCAGAAACTGATGTGTTCAATGTTGGTTTGACACCCTGACTCATTTTATTCACCATCAAAACCAATATTGTCTGTGGAGCAAAACACTTTGTAATTCTGATGGGCTGTCACCCGGTGAGCTCGAATTAAAATTGTGTTTGCAATAGACTTGTTTAAAGGGTTTGGAGCTAAAAGGTAGAATATGTCTTACCTCTACCGATCAAACAATGATCCGAATACTGCAGCATTTTTAAAAACAGTTTAATTATTTCTTCATCCTGTTTTCATCTGATTTCTATTCATATGAGAGAATGATTGGATTATAAATGTGCATATTACTATATTTATATCAAATGTTGTTCTGAATACTAAAGACATTAAAGTTAAAGAAAATCTATATGAGCCTAGCTTGCATTTAAAATCTTATTACAACCCTATTGATTATACATTTCTGCTGTGACACTCAGGAAAGCAAATAATATGCACTGTTGATTCAATACCTAATGCTTGTGCCAGATTTTAAAGACAAGACACATATTTTAATTATGTTTACGGTGCAAATAGTTGACAAGTAATTAAATTCCTTCACAAGTGTGAGCGGACTGTCACTCACAAATCCTACAATAGTTAACAGGAGAATTATGATAATATGCCAGCAAAATACTTCATTCGGATATAAGCAATTATTGTATTGTGGAATGTGAAAGGTCCATAATTCGGTAAGTGATGGTATTATATTTTGATGTATTCAAAATGATAGAATTTAACTAAATGACTATTTCACTGTAATACATAAGCAAAATATTGCTGCTGCTTAAAATCAAAAGAGAAAACTGCTGGGAATGGCCATTAAGTCAGGCAGCATCTGAGGAGAGAGGAGGTGCATTAACATTTCAAGTTGTTAAGAGGGGAGGAGAAGATGGCGGCGCGATGCAGCGCGCGCGGCGGCTCCGAAATGATATCAGTATTTGTTAAGTAGGAACCGTGCGCAATCCTGATTTGATGGAGACAGACGTGAGAAGCATGGAGGAACATCTGGAGAAACTTCTGAAATGCCCGCTTCGCTGCTGCTGCTACTGTGCGATCAAGGATCTTCGGAGGGGAAGGCCCCAAATCCTCGGCTTTGCCTATTGCCTGTTGCCGGGGCCGGGGTCGAAGCACTCGGCAGAAATGGTGCTCAGTGCTCAGTGTCGGATGGCTGGTCGGAGGCTCGAAGTTTTTGGATGGACTCAAGAGTCGGCTGTGGTCGGGTGTTTCCAGGGTGCTGCATTGGCAAGTTTGCGGTGCTGGAGGTTCATGGCAGGGAGAGTCTCTCCCTTCTACCATCTGCGTGAGATGATGGGACTTTTGAGAGACTTTGAGACTTTTTTTTACCGTGCCCATGGTCTGTTCTTTATCAAGTTACGGTATTGCTTTGCACTGTTGTAACTATATGTTATAATTATGTGGTTTTTGTCAGTTTTTTTAGTCTTGGTTTGTCTCGTGTTTCTGTGATATCATACTGGTGGAACATTACTAAATGACAATAAAAGAGGACTGTGTGTCCTCATAATCTAATCTAATCTTTCACTAGAAATGAAGAAATGATGGAACAAATTGTAATGGAAAACATTGTCAGTCAAAACCATCAACACTATCTTATTGTGCCTATCAAAATTTGAAAAGGTGTCAAGTAAACTGTTTCTAAAATTATAACTATTTCTAGAGAGTGCCTGCAGAGCGCGAGCTCTCTGTTGAGAAATGTCATCCACAAGATGAGAATGGTAATTATGTCGCTTTAATATTCTGTACTTTATTTTGGGAGATATTATTTATTTACAACAGTCAGAAAACCGAAAAAATATAATATGTGTTTACCCATATAATCTTGCAAACAATAATTTCTGGTTTGTCTTCACTTGTAATTCCTCAGCACCGCTCCATTGAGGAGTTACAGGTGAGGAGAAAGGAAGGATTGGGCCTAATTTTTGAGAATTAAGATCTTCAAGTGTAAGGCCTAAATATCCACTAATAATATTTCACTGACTTCTGCCTGTCTGTTCAGGACTCTTGAATCATCTCTTAGCCCAGGGATTCCCAACCCGGACCCTTACCATTAATCCCTCGGTTAATGGTAGGGGGTTTATGGCATAAAAAAAGGTTGGGAACCCCTGTTTTAGACTCTATGGATCAACTAATAATGGACAGAGCACTTGTCTTGGGACCTCAGATCTAAATACACCAATATAAGCCTGGAAGAGAAGATGGCGGCGCGACGCAGCGCGCAGCGGCCACTCCGGTGATGAATATCTGTATTTGTCAAGTAGGATGCTGTGCACAATCCTTTTTTGATGGAGACTGACGGAAGAAGCATGGAGGAACATCTGGTGAAACTTCTGAAATGCCTGTTTCGCTGCCGCTGCTACTGTGCGATCCAGAATCTCCGGAGGGGAAGGCCCCGAATCCTTGGCTTTGCCAGTGCTTGGTGGCCAGGGCCAAGGTCGAAGTGCTCGGCAGAGATGGTGCTCGCTGCTCGGTGTCAGAGGGCTGGTCAGATGCTCGAAGTTTTTGGACCGACTCAGAGTCGGCTGTGGTCGGGTGCTTCCAGGATGCTGCATCGGCAAGTTTGTGGTGCTGGAAGTTCATGGCAGGGAGAGTTTCTTCCTTCTAACGTCTGCCTGAGATGATGGGGCTATCGGGAATTTGAGAGTTTTTTTTACTGTGCCCATGGTCTGCTCTTCATCAAATTACGGTATTGTTTTGCAGTGTTGTAACTATATGTTATAATTATATGGTTTTGTCAGTTTTAGTCTTGGTTTGTTCTGTGTTTCTTGTGATATCATTCTGGAGGAACATTGTATCATTTCTTAATGCATGCATTACTAAATGACAATAAATGAGGACTGAGTGTCCTCATAATCTAATCTAATCATAATCTAATAAGTGTAAAGCATAGAGAATAATAACAAAAAATCATCTATGGATTCTGGAAATCTAAATTAAATCAGAAAATACAGGACATAATTTGTAGCTCAAGAAGCACCTGTTAGAGGGGAACAGTTAATGCTTCATAACTGCAATCTTATCTGAACAGGGAGAGAAAGAAGCACAAGCTAGTTCAGTGGCAGAGGAAGTAGGATGGGGATGAGTAGAGGGGAGGGGAGGGAACGTCGACTCAGACCACGAGAGGCCTGCATCGGGCATTTTCATGCCTTACAAGGCGCAGATTGGAAGTCTATGTGGGGCGCCACTCCTCGCACAGACTAGAGCAATGTGTGATTAAGTGCCTTGATCAAGGGCACAAACACGCCACCACAACTGAGGCTCGAACCAGCGCCCTTGAGATAACTAGACCAACGCCTTAACCACTTGACCACAGGATGTGTAGAACAAAGGAAATATTTCTGATGGGACGAAATCAAATAGGTTATTACAGATGTAACACCCTGGGAAATGTTTCACTGCTAACCATTCTAATGGTTTTTCTGTAGAAGCACTGCTAATGTAATGGTTTTACTGTAGCAGCAGTGTTTGGGTTATGGCTAGAGATAATGGGGTATTTGGATTGTGCACCAACCATTGAAGGGAATGTCTTTTCTTGCTATGTGCCTGAGACAGGGGTAATCTAGGTCTTTTGTTCAACGGAAAATGAAGAGAGAAGATACCAGAAAGGTGAGGTCATAGACACCAGAAAGGAGTGGACTTGGAGTGGGGCCAGAAGTCACCGAAGTCCGGGAAAATCGATGGAGGACCAATGGAAGGGAAACTGTGAGCTCCAACCTGTGCACCATAGACTCTTTCATTAAAATGGCCCTTGTCATTTTGTTTTACTTTACTCCCCCTTTAGTCAAATTAAGAATTATAAAGCTAAATCATTTAATTACATATGGTGTACTGTCTGTTATTTTGTGGTACTGATTTGTAACGGGGTAACACATCAAGCAGCATCCTTACAAACAGAAGCCTTTGGACCTCAATCTCACATGTTTGGTGGGGCCAGAGATTATCTTCCCAAAACTTTCACAGCCAATAGAACCGGAGAGTTACACAGACATGTTAGAAGCACATTATGCTGAGTTGTTAATGCCAACTCTGTGGGTCCTGCAATCTTGACTACACTAATAGAGAAAGAGAACATGAGCCTAAATGAAGGAATGCCTCAATGCCAAGTTCAGGCGTCACAGAAAGAAGGAATGAGTTGCTTAAAGTTGGAAGATTTGATATTAACTCTAGTTTGTTGTAGCACATTCAGAAAGATGAAACATTGTCCCTCAAACTTACGTAGGTCCTTCAACAAGGTAGTAGGCCATATGGAAAGATCAGAGTGGAAAAAGACTGGCGATTAAAGTGCCAGGCAACTTGAAACTCAAGGTCACTCCTCATTTGCATTTGGTCTTTGCAGTACGGATGACACTTCATTGTGAACACCCTGTGCTGTGCACAGGACTGAAAGGAGTCAATGTTAATCGCTGCTTGGTTAAATTGTTCAGATCTTGGATGGTGGGAATGGCTGAGGTAAATGGACACATGTTCAGACTCCAGTGGTTGAATGGGAAAGTCCCTTGGGGTAGGAATTTGTAGGTGGGAAGATAGAGCCAGGGAGAAATCCCTTTAAAACGCTGAAAGTGGAGGGGAGAGGAATATGAACATTTCTACAGACGTACCATGGAGACCATTCTGACTGGTTTCATCACTGCCATGTGTGAAGGCTCTGATGCACAAGGAAAAGAAAAAAGCTGCAGAAGTTTGTAGACTCAATAAGCTCCATCATAGATGTTAGCCTCCCCAAATTCGAGGACAGCTTTGAAAGGCAGTGCCTGAAGAGTGTGGCATCCATCATTAAAGACCCTCACCGTCCAATGCATTTCCTCCTCTTATTGCCACCATCAGGTAAGAGGTACAGGTGTCTGAGGACACACACACACACACACACACACACACACACACACAAAATGTTTTAGGAACAGCTTTTTCCCCTCTGTTACCATAGTTCTGAACAGTTCTTGAACAATGAACACGACCTCATCGTTTTGCTATCTTTCTGCATTATTTTTTTTATATTTTATTAACACAACTTAAAGTAATTTTTTATGTATTGAACTGTTGCAAAGCATATTTTAGGACATATATCAGTGATGATAAAACTGGATTTAATTCTGAATATGTATCTATTTGGAGCTGGTAGAGAATGTAAAGACAGTTGTTGTGGGGAGTAAGGATCAGGGAATGCCTGTTCATGCTCTGCTCAGAAAAGCAGGTGGAAAACGGAGGTGTGAAAATAGATGAACAGTTAATGTAGTGCCATGTAATGATGTTCTTTTCTTCCAAATTTATTTCAAAGTATATAAAATTTTTTCTAAGTACGCTTTACTTCTTTCACTGACTGACCTCACAGGGGTGTTTCTTTCTGCCTCAATAGGAAGGCTGTGACGCTATTTATGAGCCCCTCAGAAGCTTGTCTCATGCGCCAGGCATCTCTTGGATATCTTGTCAGCAGTTCTGGGAAACACCCATTGACAAGCTGCATCTTGTAACTTCATTCCAAATGCATCTCCATTTTCACTTCCATACCCAACAGCTCATTGTATGTCATTTTGTTTGTAGTAGATCCAAAATTTTAAAAAAATAATAATATTACATGTCAGAGTACCAATAACTTTGGATGGGCTATCCTTCAATGAGCTCAGCAATACAGTTCTCATGGCTGTGTGGCAAGCTGTAATTTTGACTATCCTCCATGTGCTAATTTGATGACTATATACCATTGTCATGTAGCCTCGATTGAAGTTGTTGGCCAGATATCCTTAAATCCATTCTATTCATCAGCGCCTTGATTAAAATCACTGTTAAAGAGCAAGAGGTTTAATCATTTAAGGACAAATTATAACTGCCCTGTTTCTTGGTGGATAAATGGCCAGTAATTTTCTATTAAGCAGAAGGTGAATTTGTGAAGAATTGAACCATTTTCCTGATTAGCACTGATTAACTATAGCAGAAAAAAGTTTTTGAAAAATGTTCACCACCAAGGAAACTGATCACTGGAGACCAATGTACTGACATGTGATTACTCATTGCATTAGAAGAGGGAGAGAACAATCTCAGAGACTAAATCCATTTCCGGACCATAAGTGGATTGGAATATGAGAGGAAAGTGGGACGGGGAGAAAAGGGATGAACAAAGAAATGGTTTGGGGGGATGGTACTAAAATTGGAAAACGCAATATTCATACCCATGGATTGTACACCTCTGAGGTGTTGTTTACGTTTGTATGGTCTTCATCATGGCAGGAGAGAAGGACAAGAATGGACAGGCCATTGTGAATATGGGGAGGAGGATTGAAATGATCATCAACTGAGAGCTCAGGATGATCCTTGTGGACTGACCATAGGTGTCCAGTACAATGTTCATCGCGTATATGCTTGGTCTCAATAGTGTAAAGGAGGGCATATTGGAAGCACTGAATGCAGTAGACCAAGTTGGAGGAGATGCTTGTGAACCCTTGTCTAACCTGGAAGTTCTGTTTAGGTCCTTGGCTGGTGGTGAAGAGGGGTTATAAAGGCAAGTGTCACATCCAATACAAGGGCACAGCGGGAGTGTTCCCTGTGAAAGATGGAAAGAGGTGAGGACAACATAAAATATCTGGTGGTGAGATCTAGTTGCAGCTAACAGAAATGATGAAGAATAATCTGCTAGAAGCTGAGCCTCAAGGAGTGAAAGGTGAGAACCAGGCTATTGTGTGTTTAATAGTTCAATAATATTTGAGTAATCTTGTAATTCTATTGTTTGCATAAGCATTCTTTGTAGTTTGTATATTTCAATATGGTTATATGCAAGAATCCATGAATTGCATACATCATGATGCTACCAAATGATACATGTGAGCCTTGCTATAAGTAAAAACAGAGTACATGACTTTATCTCCTGATTCTCTTATTTTCCTTTCATATAGTTTAGTGTCTTGAAGTTACAAAACGTAACACGGGCATCTCTATCTCTGTTTTATCTGGGAGGAGCCAGGTTGAATGCAGAAGCACAAGAAACAAAAATAAACGAAAGGGCTCCCTCAACCACAAAGTAGTGTATTTGAATGATACCTCTTCCTTCACCTGAAGCATTTATTCCCTCCAATTTCAAAGCTTCAAGATCCAAACTACATTTATTATTGGTGTAGGTGTACAGAATACATCTCTGAGGTTCATCTTCCCACAGGCAGCCATGAAACAAAGAAACATCATGGAACCCATTCAAGAAAACATTAAACATCTAATGGGTGAAAAAAAGAACAAATTGCACAAACGGCAAAAGCAAGCGGAAAACGTGTAGAACATCAAACGTCAAACCTGGAATCCAGTAGTTTTCAGTTTAGATCAATTTAGCGCTGTGCCACTAGTCTGCTGCAGGCTGTATCAATCGTCCAAATCAAACTGCTCAAAAACTGTAAAAAAAAAGAGTAACCATAATCCAGGACCACATGCAGCGATCCCCAAAGTCCCCCAAAATGAGTCCACAGAGAGGCTGTGGATCCCAAGACTCCTGCACTGACAGCAGCTAGCGAGAGCGAGAGGAAGATGGAAGACAGGTCAAACACAGGCAGATGGCTCTGAACACCCGCCCACTCTCTGCTCTCATCCCTATCGATTTCAACCCTGCTCAGTGCCTCAATCGGAGAAAAGCAATGGAATTGATTATGGTCTCCAAGCTTCCACTCCACATCAAACCTTACCAAACTCACTCAGAGAAAGCAATGGAGCAGATCATTCCATCGGTCCAAAATCACGGCATCAAAGTGCAAATTACTGGTAAGTTACACATGGCTTCATAGTAGAATCATATGTAATAAAAGAAGAAGAAGTTAGTTTCATGAACTCTCTGTAGGATATTTCTGTTGGTCACATTGGCGCCATCTTGAATGTGCAGTGTGACCCTAGTGTGTACCTTCTACAAAGCACATTGCAGTTACTTACCTAAATTACTTTGATAACATCTGCCAATGGATTTGGAAAACTTTGCGGAGGCAAAGTTGATGGTACTTCTCTAGTGCTTTATGTTGCCTACCCAGAGCTAGTCTGTGTCACGGTGGTATGCTTAGAAGCAAGAATCACAGCTGTCAGTAGACCTCACATTTTGTGCCAAATTCATCTTTTTTCCCTCAGTCTTTGTTGACATGCTGAAAGTGATGGTGAATTATCTGTCTTCACTGAGAGATGGCTCTCGAGATGAGAAGAATGATCAATTCTCTCTGGAGTCTCATTACATACCTTTATTTTCAGGAACAATGTTCTCAGTGTAATGGGTTGGTTGCTATGTAAATATTTAATGTAAGATCCATTCTGTCATATGTTTCAGTGAATGAGTCAATGGTGACTTAGAGCTCGACCTTCAAACATGTGTACACAAGCACCTTCTGCAAAATGTAGCTTGACAATTAAAATTTAAGTCACAGATCGGAAGTTATGTGGGATGAATAGTCTCCCTCTCAAACAGCAGATTTACTCCACTACTGCAAGAAGCCTGTTGGATTATTCTGCATTGCTCTGAGAAGACTACCTGCAGTTCACCTCATGGTAGATTTGTTCCTGTGATGGACCTGTAATTTAGAGTTACAGCTTGCATGTCATATGAAGATTAATTTCACAGAATTTCTAAACTGGAGAATTTGAGAAAGATACCCAAAGCCTAAGACATAAAAGACTTTATGTGCTGGAATCTGAAGCAATAAACTCTCTGTTGGGGGAATTCAATGGGTTGAGAAACATCTGTAAGAGTGAAGAAACTGTTGACATTCTGGGTTGAAACCCAGGATCAGGACATTCCATTTGAAACAGTAACAATTTCTTTCTCCCCAGAGGTGTGCTCAACCCACTGAGTACCTCCAGCTGATTGTTTATTCCTCCATAGACCTCTTGATTGACAGTTAAAGGCTTTTGTATACTGATTAATACTACTCCTTCCATTTCGTTTCAAGTGGTGATTTATAGGTCACAGAGAGATGTAATGTACACAACAAATGGAATTGTAGATCTTTGGCCACTGAAAGGGATTTGAAGAGGATCACCGAATTGATTTTTCCTGTAACAGACAGCAAAAAGAACCCTCAACAATTACCAAAATTGGATATGTCTTTTTTTGCTCAGTACTGGAGATGAGGCTGGAAATTCATGCCTGTAGTTACTCCATGTCAAATTTTAGAACTTCAACATCTCTTCATAATTGTTCTAAGTCAAGCTAGTGTTAGGCATTATTATTGAACACTGTCATTCAATCTTTTGACCTGAAATTAATTTTATTTGACTTTTAAGGCTTAAGAAGTTCCTTATGCCTTACTCTATACAACCAAAGACTTATTATTGTTTTGTTTCAGGATAGGACTTAGCTGCTGAGCAATAGGGCACTTAGGAGTGCAATAGCTCAGAAAGATCTGGGAATACAGATCGATAATTCCTTGAAAGTGATGTCACAGAGACAATAGATAGGGTGGTAAAGAATTCTTTTGGCACATTGGCCTTCATAAATCAAAGTATTGAAATCAGGAGTTAGGATGTTATGTTGAAGTTGTTTAAGCTGTTGGTAAGGCCTGACTTGGAGTATTTTGTGCAGTTTTGGTCACCTACATACAGGAAAGATGTCAACAAGATTGAAAGGGTACAGAAAAAATTTACAAGAATATTGGCAGGACCTGAGGACCTGAATTATTGGGAAAGGTTGAAGAGGTTTGGACTTTATTTCCTAGAACATAGAAGATTAAGTGGATATTTGATAGAGGTATTCAAAATTATGAGGGGTATCAATGGAATAAATGCAAGCAGGCTTTTTTTCCTGAGGTTGAGTGAGACTAAAACTAGAAGCCCAGTGTTAAGGGTGAAAGGTAAAATGATTAAGATAACAAGAGGGGTTTTCTGAGAGTGTGGAATGAGTTGCCAGCACCATTGGTGGACGTAGGTTTGAGTCAACATTTAAGAGATCTTTGGATGTGTACTATACATGTATGGGAGAGATATGGAAGGCTATGGTCCAGCTGCAGGTGGATGGGACTATGCAGGTAAATAGTTTGGCATGGACAACATGGGACGAAGGTCTTGTTTCTGTGCTGTAGCGCTCTATGATTCTGTGACTCTATAACTCTATAATGTAGCCATAGTAAAATGGTTGGGGTACTGGGATGTGCACTCCAATGAGCAAAAAACCTGATGAATTGCAGAGGATATGAATGGCAAATCTCCAAACTAGGCAGAATTCTTACACTTGGGTCAGAAAATTATCAGCTCAAGTTCTTTAGAGACTTGAGTTGTCAGAGTATATATGTTGCTATATACTACCTTGAGATTCATTTTCTTTCTGATATTCACAGTAAATACAGAATCGAATCAATGAAAATTCAACAACGAGATGGACAAACAACCAACGTGCAAAAGACAGTAAATTGTGCAAATACAAAATGAAAAACAATCAAGTTAATAATAAAAAATAATTAAGCACTAAGTATCAAGAACATGAGATGAAGAGTCCTTGAAAGTGAGTGTTTGAATGAATGAAGTTGAGTGTAGTTATCTCCCAGATTCAAGAATCTGATGGTGCAGGGTTAATAGCTGTTCCTAAACTTTGTGGTGTTTGTCCTAAGGCTTCTGTACCTCCTTCCTAATGGCAGCAGCGAGAAGAGAGCATAGTTTAGATGATGGGAATCCTGGATGATGGCAGTTGCTTTCCTGAGACAGCACTCCATGTAGATGTGCTCAATCATGGGAAGGGTTTTACCCGTAATGGACTGGGCTTTATCCACTACTTTTTGTGGGCTTTTTTTTAATTCAAGGGCATTGTTTTTTCAGACCAAGCCATGATGTAATCAGTCAGTAAACTTTCCACCTCACATTGATAGAAGTTTGTCAAAGTTTTAGTTGGCATGCCAAATCTTTGCAAACTTCTACGAAAATAGAGACACTGACATGCCTTTTTTGTAATGATCATTTCCTGCTGGACCCAAGACAGGAAAAGTTATTACCCACACTACCAGTTGTTGGAACAGTTATTACCCCTCAATCATTTAGCTCTTAAACCACAGGGGATAACTATTTTCACCCCATCACTGAACTATTCCCACAACTCATGAACTCACTTTCAAAGAATATTCATCTTTGTTATTGATATTTATTACTACTTATTTATTTTTCTCAGTTCAAGCTAGTAAAACGTAGGAATGGGCATTGGCAACCATGCTCATTTCGCAATTGCTAGAAACTTCTAGACTATTCTAGTGGTGTTTAGTATTGTGGCTTTCTGGAAGGTTACATGAATATTGCTGTGTCAACCAAATTATTTAATTCTATTGTGTAGTGACTTTGGGATAATGCCAGTTATAGATATTACCACTGAGGCATTCATCTTCATTTCCATCTTCCATAGTATTTCAATTTCCTCTTTTAATTTAACATATTTCTGGGGTCTTTCATTTCTTGATTTCTGTATCTTGTGTATGTTTGGAATGGCTATATCTATTAAGTAAGTTGTTTTTGTTTGCTTATCCTATTTGTATTATATTTGGGCTGTTATTATGGATTGTCCTATCTTTAATAATGGATCTGTCATAACGTAACTTGAGGACTCCAAAACTGGATCAGTAGTAAGGTATAGTGTATTTTATGAGTTTGTATTTTATTGCGAGATTTTGGTGAATGATGTACGCCACCTGTTTTGCCTGTGTAAACAATCAGATTGAGTAAAACTGCTGCAGGATGCTGTAATATATTGGTCTATTTCTGGTTTCTTTTGGCATTTTGTGCATTTATTATTTTGAATTTTGTTGGGTTTTACTACATGATTTTGACATTAACCACATTGTCCTGTATTGCCACAAGGAACACCTTTGTTTCTGAGAAGAGGTTTTTTCCAAACAGCCAGCCTTCGACTGCTCAGATCGTGTGGATTTCCTCCAAGACAGTTCATGGAAGGTTCTTAATTCTTCTGGATTGTGCTTTCATTTAAATTTAGTGGTGTGTACTTCTGATCAGAATTACACATGCTTGTGCGGAATGCTGAATCCTGTTTTTGTTGATGAAAGTATATCCTCAGAAGTTTAATTTGACTGTTAAGTAAATGTTTTATGTCTGTTATTTGTCTCCCTCCTTCTGTCCAAAGTAGTGTGCTCAAGCATCCATAATGCTTTCTAGAATTTGCCATTGTTGTTCTTACTTTTCTTTGTAAATTTTCGAGATCAGTTTCTGACAAAGGTATTATTCCAAAAGTATATTTGAATATGGGCATAGCAGAAGAGTTTATTGCCTTTGTGATAATTATTATTGATCTTTGTTTGGTAGAATTTCTTAAGCCTTCAAGTAAATTCTGTCAAAAGTTTTCCCTTTATCATACTATAATCTATTTCCTTTACTTGTTGATATTCCAGATACTTAAACATTTCATATTCACCCATTGGTTGTATTGTATCCTGCTGCTCTGTTTTATATTCGACTAGCTCTATTGGACCTTTCTTTTTGTTTAACATCCTACACTTATCCAGTCCAAATGTCATGTTCATAACTTTCAAAAGTAGTTCTACTATTTGAATTAATTGCCTTAGCTTTGCTGATGAAGGAGCGTATAATTTCAAATTGTCCATATAAGAAAGGTGTCTTAAAGTATGATTTATTTTGTTGTCTCTGATTTGATACCCATATTTTCATTCAATTTAGTAAATTAGAGAGGAGTTTTAAAGCTCGGCAAAACCATAATGGACTTAGAGAGTCTCCTTGGAAAATGCCCATTTATTTTGATAATGGTGGCTGTTTTATTTTGTTTGTTCACGTTAATACATAGAAATGCTTCATCAGATGTTGTAGCAATATAATTGCAGTTTATACAGTATAGATTAAGAACTTATATTTGCTCTGAGTGTGGGACAGAAACAAATGCATTTTGGTAGTCAATATAACAACATGAAAGATTTCTGCATTTCCGCTGGGCTTGATTTAAATTTACAGAATCTATTATCAGTTGCTCTTTATATTATTTCATAACCTTACAGTATCTTCTATTATTATTATTTTTTTTTCCCTTTTCATTTGCACAGCTTGTTGTTTGCACATTGGTTAGTGATGGTCTTTCATTGATTCTATTGTATTTCTTGTATTTACTGTGAATGTCCACAAGAAAATCAATCGCAGAGTTCTATATGGTGACTTATGTGTACTTTGATAATAAATTTTCTTTAAACTTTGAACTTTGATTCAACCAGATTTTCTATCTCACTCCTACATGTCAAATCCGCACCACTTTTGATTTGGCCAATGACATTGGTGTCGTCAGCAAACTTTAAATATGGCATTGGAGCCATGCTTCACCTCACAGCCATAAGTATAAAGCGAATAGAGTAGAGTAGAACATCTACCTTGAAATTTCAGTTCTATACTAGTGACACTCTGGTCTTTTGTTCAATGGTTAAACAAAATGGCGCAGCATGGTACCATAGTGGTTAGCGTAATGATGTCACAGCACCAGCGACGTGAGTTCAATTCTGTTGCTCTCTGTGAGGAACTTGTACACTTTCCTCCCTGTTCACTGGTTTCCTTCAACATAGGTTAGGAGGATAATTAGACAGTGTAAGGTCATTGGGCTGAAAGGACTTGTTAACGTACTGTATCTCTTAAAAAAAAAGGGCTGTGTCTGCTCATTAAATTAGATGTAAAAATACCCTGGCATTACTTCAAGGAAGCAGGAGGGGTTCATCCTCACTACAGCACCATTTATCTCCCTCCCAATGACCATGTTAGCTGGTCATTACCATCCGGCTGCCACATTTACTGAAATAAAACCCTGACTGTATTTCTATGTGTATAGTGTTTGTAAGACACATTGACACTTTTTGAGGTTGAGACAGGTGTCAAAAAGAACCTCTTGTGGAAGTTTAGCCACTTTTCTTGAAGAGAGTTCAAAGTACTGCTTTCCATTTTACCATATTTAAAGTTAAATGAGATGTGACTATCAGTGCTCAACTTTATGAATCAGGTAGTCGGAGAAACTGCCACATTTTCTCTCCTTGGGAACACCACATCAAGTATATTGGAATACAAGTCTGTCCTCCCAATCTGTTAGGTTGGCATCAAGTGACTCTAACCAGTTGGCAATAATTTGGAAATGCAAAAATTAACTTGTTCCAGGATCCATCTGTTCTATTTTATATTTTACTGCCAACATGTTGTAAACCTTTAAAGATAACTTGTTCTATAAATTAAGGTAAAAGAAATTATGAGCAGTTAGAAGTGGTTAAGTTTATTTCACAGAAAGCTAGTGTTAAAATATACAAACAATGGTGTGTAAACAATATTATTCTCGAAAATTTGCTGCGCAACATATACTCCAGCCTTTTATGTTTACAGTCATATGTAGCAATTAAACATTATTTGAATTGTGGATGCTTGCATCATTACCAGCATTTATAACCTTTTCCAATCTGTCCTTGAAAGGTTGGTGATGGGCTACCTTGGCAAATAACTACAGTAGTTCTAAAAAGATACTGCTGTGCAGAGGGAGCTCCATAATTTAATCTCCACTGCAAGGTGGTACATTTCCAAGTTAGGATGGTGTTTGACTGTTAATAAAAAAAAAATCCAGGATTGGTCATTATGCTCATAGAAACATAGAAACATAGAAACATAGAAAATAGGTGCAGGAGTAGGCCATTCAGCCCTTCGAGCCTGCACCACCATTCAGTATGATCATGGCTGATCATCCAACTCAGAACCCTGTACCTGCCTTCTCTCCATACCCCCTGATCCCTTTAGCCACAAGGGCCATATCTAACTCCCTCTTAAATATAGCCAATGAACTGGCCTCAACTGTTTCCTGTGGCAGAGAATTCCACAGATTCACCACTCTCTGTGTAAAGAAGTTTTTCCTCATCTCGGTCCTAAAAGGCTTCCCCTTTATCCTTAAACATGACCCCTCGTTCTGGACTTCCCCAACATCGGGAACAATCTTCCTGCATCTAGCCTGTACAATCCCTTTAGAATTTTATGCGTTTCAATAAGATCACCACTCAATCTTCTAAATTCCAGCGAGTATAAATCTAATCGATCCAGTCTTTCATCATATGAAAGTCCTACCATCCCAGGAATCAATCTGGTGAACCTTCTTTGTACTCCCTCTATGGCAAGAATGTCTTTCCTCAGATTAGGGGACCAAAACTGCACACAATACTCCAGGTGTGGTCTCACCAAGGCCTTGTACAACTGCAGTAGTACCTTCCTGCTCCTGTACTTGAATCCTCTTGCTATGAATGCCAGCATACCATTCACCTTTTCACCACTTGTTGTACCTGCATGCCCACTTTCAATGACTGGTGCACAATGACACCCAGGTCTCGTTGCACCTTCCCTTTTCCTAATCGGCCACCATTCAGATAATAATCTGTTTTCCTGTTTTTGCTACCAAAGTGGATAACCTCACATTTATCCACATTAAAATGCATCTGCCATGAATTTGCCCACTCACCTAAACTATCCAAGTCACCCTGCATCCTCTTAGCATCCTCCTCACAGCTAACACTGCCGCTCAGCTTTGTGTCATCCACAAACTTGGAGATGCTGCATTTAATTCCCTCATCTAAGTTATTAATATATATTGTAAACAACTGGGGTCCCAGCACTGAGCCTTGCGGTACCCCACTAGTCACTGTCTGCCATTCTGAAAAGGTCCCGTTTATTCCCACTGTTTGCTTCCTGTCTGCCAACCAATTCTCTATCCACATCAATACCATACCCCCAATACCGTGTGCTTTAAGTTTGCACACTAATCTCCTGTGTGGGACCTTGTCAAAAGCTTTTTGAAAATCCAAATATACCACATCCACTGGTTCTCCCCATCCACTCTACTAGTTACATCCTCAAAAAATTCTATGAGATTCGTCAGACGTGATTTTCCTTTCAGAAATCCATGCTGACTTTGTCCGATGATTTCAGCGCTTTCCAAATGTGCTGTTATTACATATTTGATAACTGACTCTAGCATTTTCCCCACCACCAATGTCAGACTAACAGGTCTATAATTACCCGGTTTCTCTCTCCCTCCTTTTTTAAAAAGCGGGGTTACATTAGCCACCCTCCAATCCTCAGGAACTAATCCAGAATCTAAAGAGTTTTGAAAAATTATCACTAATGAATCCACTATTTCTTGGGCTACTTCCTTAAGCACTCTGGGATGCAGATCATCTGACCCTGGGGATTTATCTGCCTTTAATCACTTCAATTTACCTAACACCACTTCCTTACTAACATGTATTTCCCTCAGTTCCTCCATCTCACTGGATCCTCGGTCCCCTACTATTTCCGGAAGATTATTTATGTCCTCCTTAGTGAAGATAGAACCAAAGTAGTTATTCAATTGTTTTGCCATGTCCTTGTTCCACATGATCAATTCATCTGTTTCTGACTGTAAGGGACCTACATTTGTTTTAACCAATCTTTTTCTTTTCACATATCTATAAAAGCTTTTACAGTCAGTTTTTATGTTCCCTGCCAGCTTTCTCTCACAGTCTTTTTTCCCTTTCCTAATTAAGCCCTTTGTCCTCCTCTGCTGGACTCTGAATTTCTTCCAGTCCTCAGGTGTGCCGCTTTTTCTGGCTAATTTGTATGTTTCTTCTTTGGAATTGATACTATCCCTAATTTCCCTTGTCAGCCATGGGTGCACTACCTTCCCTAGTTTATTCTTTTGCCAAACTGGGATGAACAATTCTTGTAGTTCATCCATGTGATCTTTAAATGCTTGCCATTGCATATCCACCATCAACTCTTTAAGTATCATTTGCCAGTCTATCTTAGCTAATTCACGTCTCATACCTTCAAAGTTACCCTTCTTTAAGTTCAGAACCTTTGTTTCTGTATTAACTATGTCACTCTCCATCTTAATGAAGAATTCCACCATATTATGGTCACTCTTACCCAAGGGGCCTCGCAAGACAAGATTGCTAACTAACCTTTCCTCATTGCTCAATACCCAGTCTGGAATAGCCTGCTGTCTAGTTGGTTCCTCGACATGTTGGTTCAGAAAACCATCCCGCATACTTTCCAAGATATCCTCTTCCTCAGCACCCTGACCAATTTGGTTCACCCAATCTATATGTAGATTGAAGTCACTCATTATAACTGCTGTTTCTTTACTGCACGCATTGCTAATTTCCTGTTTAATGCCATCCCCAACCTCACTACTACTGTTAGGTGGCCTGTACACAACTCCCACCAGTGTTCGAATTTAACAAATTAAGATGGTCAGTAATATATACAGTATTTAGCCTGTGTGATGGCAGTTTTGACAACAAATTTGTGACTAGTGGTGCACTGCAATGATCTTTACTTTTTGTGATATATATCATTGATTTGTACGTGAAAATGTCAGGTACAATTAGAAAATTGTGGGTCCGATAGATGTGGGCGGTGATATGGATAATGGGGAGGTTGTCTAAGGCCTTATGGTAGTGTAGAACAGGTGGAAAGTTAAATAGAATTTAATTCTGATGAATGCAAAGTGAAGCATTTTGTGAATTCAAATATAGGACATAAAATGAATTTTGATGAACAGATGAACCTAACATTTCACGCCCATAGTTTCCTAAAAGTGGCAATCCAGATAGAGTGCTCAATAAGGAGACATGCCGTGCTTGTCTTTCTAGGTCATATAATGACATTATATTACAACTTTAAAAAAATCATTGATTAATGTATATTTGAGTATTATGTGCAGTTCTCATTATTATGCTGTAGCGAGGTTTTGCTTGTGCTGGGAAAGTACAGAGGAGATTTGTTACGTTGTTGCCTGGATTGCCAAATTTTAATTAAAGGGAGAGATGTGAAAGACCGGTTATGTTTTCCCTGGAGCAAAGAAGGCTGAGAGCTGACCTGATTGGGGCATGTAAAATTACAAAAGCATAGTGTAGATAGAAAATATTTCCTCATAGACAGGATTCCAAAAACAAGACAACTTTGGCTCAAAATGAGATAACCAAGTTTTCAAAGGGGTTTGAAGAGTTTGCGGGAAATAATTGAACTCAGAAAATATGGAACTTTCTACTAGAAGAGCTGGTGGAGTCAGATACAATCACTTTGTTTGAGAGATATTGAGACAGATGCTTGAATAGGCAAAGTTTCAAAAGACATAGACTTAAAGCAGGGTAATGAGATGAGTGAAGATGGACAAAACGTCAGACTGGAAGTAATGAGTTGAAGAACGTACTTCTATGCTGTACAATACCATGACCCTACAACTGTCCACATGTTGAAGCTGAGGTAAAACAAAATGCATATTTTTATTTAAGTAACAATAAGTAACACAGTTCTAATTGATTGGGTGTGCTTGTGCTGTAATACATCACTCACTTGCCATAGTCAACACATTTTGGTTTATCAAGAGCAAAGCTGACAATACTCAAACAGGTCCAGTAGTGTATGCAGTTGGATTAAGGGGTCTAAGGATTCATTTCAATGACATTTCCACAGAAGCACATGTTCCTCTGGGCCAAGGTGCACAACACAGTTCATGTAACTCACACATAACATAAAGTAATACTACTGCAAGTCAATTAATAAATAAAATATATTCCTGATGATTGGCATTTAGTATAAGGTGCTTTTATGACACAAATTGAAAGTAACAGTATAACACTACTGACATTTCATAAGTAATGAGTCCTAAGTGGTAATAAAGAATTCAGTAGTCTCACTACCTGGGAGAAGAAGTTGTTTTCCATCCTAGCAGTTCTTATCCTAATGCTACAGTGTCTCCTGCCTGATGGTAGGGGGTCAAAGAGATCATGGAACAGGTGGGAGGGATCTTTATCAATGCTAAGGGTACTTACTGCGTATGCAGCAACCTTGATAAATATCTCAGATGGGTGGAAGAGGGACCGTGATGATCTGTCAATCCTTTGTAGAATCTTGGGGTCAGTGGTTTAAAATCCCTCTATCAGATGGTGATGCAGCTGCTCAGAACACTCTCAAAGGTGCTTCTGTAAACAATAGTTGTAATAGGGGAAGGGAAGCCTGGCTCACCAAATTTCCTCAGGAAGTGGAGATACCGCTATGCTCTCTTGACTAAAGGGGTGGTGTTAAGGTACAGGTGAGATCATCCATTATTTCTACTCCTCACTCTTCATGGAGCATCTGTTTATGTGCAGTGAGGAATGGTCAGCCAACACCTTCTTAAAGCTCATAATCTTTTCTTTGTTCACTTTGAGATTAATGTTGCAAGCCCCTCTACAAGCCCCTCTACCTCCTCTCTTTATGGCGTCTCATCATGGTAGTTGATTAGACCAACAGACATGTGCTTATCTGTTGAATTTCTAGGCCATAATTTGTTTATTCTGAACCAAACATTTCTCTCTAGAGTATTCAAGAAAGTTCTTTACCTCTTTTCAGCAATAACTATTATCGCTATAATACAACACGTGTGGGCATGTGGCTAAGTGGTTAAGGCATTGGACTAGCGACCTGAAGGTAGTGAGTTCGAGCCCCAGCCAAGGGAACATGTTGTGTTCTTGAACAAGGCACTTAATCACACATTGCTCTGCGATGACACTGGTGCCAAGCTGTATGGGTCCTAATGCCCTTCTCTTGGACAACATCGGTGTTGTGGAGAGGGGAGACTTTCAGCATGGGCAACTGCTGGTCTTCCATACAACCTTGACCAGGCCTGCGCCCTGTAGAGTGAAGACTTTCCAGGTGCAGATCCATGGTCTCACAAGACTAATGGATGCCTTTTTTTTTATAATACAACTGTTCAAAGTGATTCGTTTGGAAGCAGAGTGTTAGAACAATGGAGATAAAGCAGGCCATTCTACCTATTGGGTCTATCTGGGAATGATCCTATCATTCACATTCTCTTTCCCTATGTCCATGGCCCTGCAATTTGACTTAACTGAAGTGTTTATCCAATTTCCTTTGGAAATCATGAATCATCTTTCAACTACTGTTAAAGGCATTGAATTCCAAGTCAATTCTTCTTGCTGCATAGGGAAGTTCTTATTCAAACACTTCTTCAATCATCTCCCTTCCCCACCCTTGTTTCATACCAAAAGTCATACAGCTAATGAAAACAGCTTTTCTTTGCTAACTCATTAAAATCCTGTACTTCTTTGGATACCTTAGTTAAATCACTTCCCTCTCTTCCATGGTCCAAATGAATAAATACAGTTTCTCCAAACTAACTTGGTAGCCGAGACACAGCATTATAGTATAGGTAAATATGGAAGCCATTTAAGATGCAACCCATTCCCAGCCACGCCCTATTAATCTGTACCTGGGTGACATTAGTTGAATTAAGAGTATTAATTACAACATTAAATCTCTTTTCCTATCAATTTTGGCAGCCATATTCCATAATGAAGCTGCCTTGGCTGGAAGTCTGATGAAAGTATGACAGATAATTTTTGATAAAACAGAGGGAAGGAGTAATTATTTTTTGTGGTATTTGTAATTTAGCCTTGCTTCTAACTGCAGCCTGTATCAGTTTTGGTACCACTGAATTGGTGTTAACTCTAAGTAAGCCCAAAGGCCAACTCTTTCTAAGGTGTGCTTTGAAAGTAACTCAGAAAACCTGTAGCTCAGGTGATTGATGGTTGGGTTGAGTTGTTCTCTAGTCTTGTCAATACAATTGCAAGTGGATTGCCAAGATCGGAGAACAACTCATCCCAATCAAGGTTACCTTTCATTCACAAGATCTTAAAACTGCTGCATAAATGTGTTCATTGCTCCTTTGATCGTGTTGCATTCATCCACCTTGTTCAATGTCTTCATTCTCTCTGTTTCCTTCCATTTTCTATTACTCATATCACATGATAAAGTTGCAAGAACATACAAAATAGAAGCCAATTGGGTCAATGAGTATTGAGCTAGATTTGTCTTTCATGTAGTGATTTTGAAGAGAAAGAAAATTAAAATTATAATTTTCTTAAATAACTAATGTAACTAATAGGAAATAAGAACAGGTGTAAACTGCTTCACTTTTAAATAAAATTTTAGCTGACTTGATTTTTGGCTGTCATTTCCCTGATGTTCCCTTGACCTTAACCCTCCTATTGCCTAACAATATGTCAATTTCAGTCATCAACTGTTATGTTTTTCTTTCTTACCATCTCATAGTTAGAATGATCTGTCTGGATATAATACAAAAATATTTTTCAATTGAGCTCAGTGCACGTGACAACATTTTAAAATATGAATATGTTTACAAAAATTATCTAAAAACATTGCACACAATGCACCATGACAGTCATAAACATGGGAGATTCTGTTGATGTTGGAAATCCAGAGCAGTGCATGCATAATGCTGGAGAAGCTCAGCATGTCAGGCAGGGTCTGTGGAGGGGAGTGGACATTTGATGTTTTCGCCTGAGAACCTTCATCAAGATTTGATCTACCTGATGGGGGTTGCAGTCCAAGGTTTTGGCTGATTCTTCTTCTGGGTGAATGCCACCTGGCCTGCTGAGTTCCTCCAGCATTTTGTGCATGTTACTTTTAAACCTTTCCTCACTAATAGCCGATGATCTGTTCATTAGGAGATCAGCTGGTTGCTGTAGTTTCTGAAAAGAAATAACTTTGTTTTAGAGACAGCTGGTTGTCCTTGTACACAAAACAGTAAGAATCAGTAAGGATACAGATGACTTGCCCTGTTCTGTCAGACATTGGTGAGAATTTGCCTCCTTAAGAAGTGTCTCTGCCCAAAGCATTGACAGTTTATTCCTTTCCATAGATGCTACCTGAACTGCTTATTTCCCACAGCATTTTGTATATGTTACTCTGGATTTCCAGCAACTACAGTATCACCTGAGCTTATACTGAGGTCTGGTCTCCTTACCAGGCATCGCATGCCTGAGATGGAGGGCTTGCACCAGTGTTCACCAGATTGATTCCAGGGATGCCCGGTTTGCAGTGTGATGCAAAATTACGCTATCTGGGCCTGTACTCTGCTGTTGTGGAGGATGATGAATGAACTTATCGAAACATACAGAACTCTTAAGGAGGCAAACAGATGCTGGAAATTCAAGCAACACACAACAAAGTTGCTGGTGAACGCAGCAGGCCAGGCAGCATCTCAAGGAAGAGGTACAGTCGACGTTTCGGGCCGAGACCCTTCCTCAGAACTAACTGAAGGAAGAACTAATAAGAGATTTGAAAGTGGGAGGGGGAGGGGGAGATCCAAAATGATAGGAGAAGACAGGAGGGGGAGGGATGGAGCCAAGAGCTGGACAGGTGATTGGCAAAAGGGATATGAGAGGATCATGGGACAGGAGGCCCAGGGAGAAGGAAAAGGGGGAGGGAGGGACAAAAACCCAGAGGATGGGCAAGGGGTATAGTCAGAGGGGCAGAGGGAGAAAAAGGAGAGAGAGAGAAAGAATGTGTGTATATAAATAAATAACGGATGGGGTATGAGGGGGAGGTGGGGCACTAGCGGAAGTTAGAGAAGTCAATGTTCATGCCATCAGGTTGGAGGCTACCCAGACAGAATATAAGGTGTTGTTCCTCCAACATGAGTGTGGCTTCATCTTTGCAGTAGAGGAGGCCGTGGATAGACATATCAGAATGGGAATGGGATGTGGAATTAAAATGTGTGGCCACTGGGAGATCCTGCTTTCTCTGGCAGAAAGAGCATAGGTGTTCAGCAAAATGATCTCCCAGTCTGCGTTGAGTCTCGCCAATATATAGAAGGCCACATCGGGAGCACCGGACGCAGTATATCACCCTAGCCAACTCACAGGTGAAGTGTCGTCTCACCTGGAAGGACTGTCTGGGGCCCTGAATGGAGGTAAGGGAGGAAGTGTAAGGGCATGTGTAGCACTTGTTCCGCTTACACGGATAAGTGCCAGGAGGGAGATCAGTGGGGAGGGATGGGGGGGACGAATGGACAAGGGAGTCGCGTAGGGAGCGATCCCTGTGGGAAGAAGAGCGGGGGGAGGGAAAGATGTGCTTAGTGGTGGGATCCCGTTGGAGGCGGCGGAAGTTACGGAGGATAATATGTTGGACCCGGAGGCTAGTGGGGTGGTAGGTAAGGACAAGGGGAACCCTATTCCTAGTGGGGTGGCGGGAGGATGGGGTGAGAGCAGATGTGTGTGAAATGGGAGAGATGCGTTTGAGAGCAGAGTTGATGGTGGAGGAAGGGAAGCCCCTTTCTTTAAAAAAGGAGGACATCTCCCTCGTCCTGGAATGAAAAGCCTCATCCTGAGAGCAGATGCAGCGGAGATGGAGGAATTGCGAGAAGGGGATGGCATTTTTGCAAGAGACAGGGTGAGAAGAGGAATAGTTCAGATAGCTGTGAGAGTCAGTAGGCTTATAGTAGACATCAGTAGATAAGCTGTTTCCAGAGATAGAGACAGAAAGATCTAGAAAGGGGAGGGAGGTGTCGGAAATGGACCAGGTAAACTTGAGGGCAGGGTGAAAGTTGGAGGCAAAGTTAATGAAGTCAATGAGTTCAGCATGTGTGCAGGAAGCAGCGTCAATGCAGTCATCGATGTAGTGAAGGAAAAGTCGGGGACAGATAACAGAATAGGTTTGGAACGTAGATTGTTCCACAAAGCCAACAAAAAGGCCGGCATAGCTAGGACCCATACGGGTACCCATAGCTACACCTTTAGTTTGGAGGAAGTGGGAGGAGCCAAATGAGAAATTATTAAGAGTAAGAACTAATTCCGCGAGATGGAACAGAGTAGTGGTAGAGGGGAACTGATTAGGTCTGGACCAGGTTCACCAGCAACTTTGATGTGCCCCACTAAGGAGCACCAGGCCATTGACTCCCACACCATCACCGACTTTATCCGCTCAGGGGATCTCCCATCCACTGCTACCAACCTTATATTTCCCACACCTTGCAATTCCCGTTTCTACCTCCTACCCAAGATCCACAAACCTGCCTGTCCTGGCCGACCTATTGTCTCAGCTTGCTCCTGCCCCACCGAACTTGTTTCTGCATACCTCGACATGGTATTACCCCCCATGGTCAATCCCTTCCTACCTATGTTCGTGACACTTCTCACGCTCATAAACTTTTCAAAGATTTTAAGTTCCCTGGCTGCCACCGCTTTATTTTCACCATGAATGTCCAGTCCCTATGTGCTTCCATCCCCCACCAGGAAGGTCTCAAAGCTCTCCGCTTCTTTTCGGATTCCAGACCTAATCAGTCCTGACAAAGGGTCTCATCCCGAAACGTCGACTGTACCTCTTCCTAGAGATGCTGCCTGGCCTGCTGCGTTCACCAACAACTTTGATGTGTGAAACTCTTAAGAAGGATAGGTTGGACATGCAAAGGATGTGGGAGCATCTGGGACTAGAGGGCACAGACTCAGAATACAAAGATGTCCCTTTGAAACAGAGATGAAGAGGAATTTCTTTCGTCAGAGTTGGTGAATCTGTGGAATTCATTCCCACAGATACCTGTGGAACCCAAGTGTATAGGTATATTTAAGCAGAAGTTGATAGGTTCTTGATTAGTAAAGGTGTCCAAGGTTATGGACGGGGAATGAAGTTGAGAGGGAAAATAAAAGAGTATTTACCAAATGGCAGAACAGACTCAATGGGCTAAATGCCCTAGTTCTACTCCTATGTCTTATGGTCTGTTGCTGGTATACTCAATGACTCCCCTTCCAAGTAATTTCAAATATTCATAATCACTCCAAAGAAGACATGTCTCCCATTCTCCAAGTTAAATGGATGACTTTATCTAATGAAACTTATTTCCCTTGGTTCTAGATTTCCCCTGCAAGACAAGACATCATCTCAGCATTTACTTTGACAAGCTCATACATAATCTTCTACGATTCAAAAAGATCATCTTTTATTCTTCTCAATTCCAATGAATATTCCCCTTTGCCCAATCCACTCAATCTTCCTTCATAAGATAAGTTATTCAGCACAGGAATCAATTTTGTGTACCTCAAGTGTATCTCTCCTGAACAATGGAGATCAAAACGATGTGAAATATTCAAAATACAGTTTCTAGTTTCACCTGCATTTCACCATTCTATAGGAACTTTTCATTTAAATACTACTCAGATTATATATTCTTTCTACCAAGATGGATGCCTGATATCAGAGGGAGCAGATATGCTTTGCACAAATGGTGCTGGGCCTGGAGGGCTTGAGTTATAAGAGGAGACTGGATAGACCTGAAAGAAGGTTGAAAGGTGACCTTGTAACTTGTGCAAGCTTCTGAAATCATGAAAGTGAAGGTCACAATCTTTTCCCCAAGTTAGGGGAGACTAAAACTAGAGGGCATTGGTTTCATGTTAGAAGTGAAAGACTTTGAGGACACAAAGGAAATGATAGAGTCAGGTACAATTACAATCTTTAAAAGACATTTAGATATGTACATTGATAGAACTTATCTTAGGGGAATATGGGCCAGTTGTGGAAAAATTAAAATAGCTTAGTAAGTCACTTTGATTGGCATGGATGTGTTGAGCCTAGGGATCTGCTTCCATGCTGTATAACCCTGACTCTGACATTTCCCCACATTATACTCCAGCAGCCTTTTTCTTTGTCTACTCACTTACGCTATCTTTATCCCTGCAGACTCATTTCATTCTAGCTTATTTTCCCACTACCCCTGCATCAATAAAGAGAATGACATAGAACATAGTATGAAAATAGGCATAGTATGAAAGCAGGATCTCACAGTGGCCACACATTTTAATTCCACGTCCCATTCTCATTCTGATATGTCTATCCATGGCCTCCGCTACTGTCGAGATGAAGCCACATTCAGGTTGGAGGAACAACAACTTATATTCCGTCTAGGTAGCATCCAACCTGATGGTATGAACATTGACTTCTCTAACTTCCGTTAATGCCCCTCCTCCCGTTCTTACCCCATCCCTTATTTTTTTTTAATTATTTTTTTTTCTCTCTCCCTTTTTTCTCTCTCTATCCTTCTCATAATAACTCCTTGCCTGCTCTCCATCTTCCTCTGGCACTCCCCTCCACCTTTCTTTCTCCCTACCCACCCATCCCATGGTCCTCTTCCTTCTCCAGCCTTGTACCCCTTTTGCCAATCAACTTTCCAGCTCTTAGCTTCATCCCTCCCCCTCCTGTCTTCTCCTATCATTTTGGATCTCCCCCTCCCCCTCCTACTTTCAAATCTCTTACTTTCTCTTCTTTCAGTTAGTCCTGACGAAGGGTCTCGGCCCGAAACGTCGACTGTGCTTCTTCCTATGGATGCTGTCTGGCCTGCTGCATTCCACCAACATTTTGTGTGTGTTGCATGAAAATAGGCAATTGATCCAACCAGTCCAGAGTAGAGATCTTTAAATTATCTTCAGCGGCAATTGAGTTGCCAGAGGATTGGAGAGTAGCCGGTGGTGTCAAGATCTCTGAGATTATTAATCTGGTCCCAACATATTGATGCAGCTATAAAGAAGCCAAGACAGTGGCTATATTTCATTAGGTGTCAGGGCGCTGGAGCAGGGATCCATCGCAGACCCAGTACTATGCACACAGTGATATTAATTGAGTAACAAATCCCAAGGTGCAAACAAAGTCAGCGTCATAGTTCAGGCAGAGATCATAACATCCAGAGAAATCTAAAAACCTGAATCAGGAAACAGGCAGAGCCAATACTCAGACGGACAGAGTACAGATACAAATCCTGGAAAGGCTCAGGAAAATTCACTGGCACAATCTGGCAACAAATAGGTGAAAACACATGACTGAAATACACTGAGCAATAAATGGAGAGGCAGATGCTAGATGGAGCACTCAGTAATACAGGGCCGGAGTAGAGCAGGAGTGGGGACAGGAGCATATGGCTATACAAAACCACAGACTGGGGGAAACACACAAAAAGACGGAGTTCAACTGGAGGCACTGATATTAGGAGTTTTTGAGGAGATTTGTTTTGTCAACTAAAATGCCCCAAAACTTCCATAGATGTATCTTGGAGAGCATTCTGACAGACTGCATCACTGTCTGGTAATGGGGGGAGGCAGGAGTGCTGCTGCACAGGACTGAGTGAAGCTAACCTCAGAAAGGCGATGTGCATTATTAAGGATTCCCATCACCCAGGACATGCCCTCTTCTCATTGTTTCCATCAGGAAGGAGGTACAGAAGCCTAAGGAATCAGTTTCTTCCCCTCTGTCAAAATAATCCTAAATGGACATTGAACAAATGAACACAATCTCACTTTTTAAAAAATTATATATATTATTTCCGATTTTGCACTATGTTTAATCTAATCAATATACATTTATATAATTACTATAATTGATTGATTGATTGACTTTCTTTCTATATTATCATGTACTACATTGAGCTGCTGCTAAGTTAACAAATTTCACGACACATGCTGGTGATACTAAACCTGATTCTGATTCTGATGTTGTTTCTCTGTCTAAGAAAGGTTCTAAAATTAAAACAGGAAATGATAGGCTGTTGACATGGACTGATTAAGGATAGTCAGCATGGCACCGTGCATGTTAGGCCATGCCTAACCAATCTTACAAGTTTATCGAGGAAGTTACCAGGAAAGTTGATGAAGGCTAGACAGACTACATGGACTTTAGCAAGGCATTTGACAAGGTCTGCATGGGAGGATGGTCAAGAAGGTTCAGTCCCTCAGCATTCAAGATGAGATAGTAAATTGGATTAGACATTGGCTTTGCAGAAGATGCCAGAGTGTGTTGGTAGATGGTTGCCTCTCTGACTGGAGGCCTGTGACTAGTGATCGGTGCTGGGTCTGTTGTTATTTTTAGATGACACCTACATTAGGGGTGCAGTGGACAGCACAGAGGACTATCATGGCTTGCAGTGAGATCCAGACAAGCTGAAAAAATGGGCTGAAAAATGGCATATTGAATTTAATGCAGACAAGTACGATGTGTTGCACTTCAACAGGACCAGAGTAGGTTGGTAGATATATGCAACATGTTTCTAGTTTCTGGCTGATCTTACACAGTGACAGGTTAGGCACTCAGAAGTGCAGTAGAATAGAGGGATCCGGGAATCAAGGACCATAATCCATTGAAAGTAGCATCACAGGTTGATGGTGTCGTAAATAAAGCCTTTGGCACATTGGCCTTCATAAATCAAAGTATTGAGTACCAGAGATAGTATGTTATGTTGAAGTTGTCTAAGACATTGATGAACCTAATTTGGAATATTGTGTGCAGTTTTAGTCACCTACCTAAAGGAAAGATGTAAATAAATTTGAAAGAATACAGAGAAAATTTAGAAGAATGTTGCCGGTCTGGGGGATGAGTTATATGGAAAGATTGAATAGGTTAGGACTTTAGTCCTTGGAATATAGAAGATTGAGAGGAGATTGATGAAGGTATGAGAGGTATAGATAGGGTAAATGCAAAGAGGCTTTTCCCACCGAGGTCGATTGGAACTACAATGAGCGGTTGGTTATGGGCTAAGCATGGGTGGTGAATAGTTTAAGGGGAACATGAGGTGAGCAATGTTTGACCCCTTATCTGAGGAAACATGTGCTGGCTCAGGAGAGGGTTCAGAGGAGGCTTACAAGAATGAAACCCAGGAGTGAAACATTTACTGTCTATGGAGTGTTTGATGTCTCTAGACTTGTACTAGATAGAGTCAGAAAGATGAGCAACAGAAAGAGAATGAAAGGATGCTTCCATTGCCAGGAGAGTCTAGAATCTGAGGACACAGCTGAAGAATAAAGGAATATCTCTTTAAAACAGATGAGGAATTTCTTCAGCCGGGGGATGGTGATTTGGCCGAAATCTTTGCCACAGAGGGCTTGGCAATTGTTTGGTTTATTTAAGCCAAACTAGATAGATTATTCATTGAGAAAAGTGTGAAGAGTAAAAAAAAATGGCTATGATTGAATGGCAGAGCAGATTTGATGGGCTGATTGGACTAATTCTGATCATATACATTATAGTCTTCATATTTCTCATGTACCGTCTCAGATTCCCAGTTCTTTTCTGAAATATCTATTTGATTTCTTGGTGGCTAGTTTATGCTGATGTCCTCATCCCCATGAAGAGACACGTTCTGCCTGCTCTTATTACTTTAAAACATTGCTCTTCTTAAAAAGCTTAGTGGAATTTCTCAATATATTAGATAATGCCCAAGCTTATAAATGAAGCTTGTATGTTGTTTCCTGATAGCATATATTTTCACTGTTGGCAATCTACTTCCAATAATATGGCAACCAGAAGTCTGTGCAGTACTCCATGTGATTTTTCTTAAGGTTTGACATAGGTTCCAAGCTCATAAATTCCATTCTTCTGAAACAATTCCTTGTCTTTCCCAACTTCTATTAATGGGTAGTTTTGTGATCAAGGACTCTTTCACCAATCTAGTCTTTGCTAGTAGTAAGTCAGAATCAGAAACAGTTTTATTATCACTTTCTTATATGATGTGATATTTATTGTTTTGCAGCATCAGTCTACTGCAAAGTAAAAAATACTATAAATTACAAAGTAATTATATAGTGTAAATAAAAAGGGAATAATGAGGGAGTGTTCATGGATTTGTGGGCTGTTCAGAATTCTGATGACGGAGGGGGAAGAAGCTGTACCTGGATCATCGAGTGTGGGTCTTCAGGCTTCAGTGCCTCCTCTCTGACAGGAATGTTAAGAAGATGGCATGCTCCAAGGGTGATGCTCCTTAATGATTGACACTGTGTTCTTCAGGTAGAACCTCTTGAAGATGTCCTCAAAGGTGGGGAGGTTGTGCACATGATGGAGCTTGTTGAGTGTATTGAAACCTCCTTACAAGCCTGTGATGCAACCAGTCAGCAGGCCCTACACCATGTATCTCTAAAACCTGGCAGGTTTTTGGTGACATTCCACACACCATGTTTTTAGTGATAGAAGCTATATACAGGCTGTTATAATGTGAACAAAGTCACCAGAGTGGCATAGCTGGTAGAAGTCTTTTATTCGACAGAAAGAGACACTCTCTGAAGGAACAGGCCTGATCTATCCAGTATTATATAACATTATTATGCTTAAGATCAAAGGACAATTCTACATTTAGAATGTATCTACAATGCTTCCTTTCACATCTCCTTCTTTGTACGCACACTTCAGACACCGAAAATGAATGCTAATCACCATTGTCTGTTTTCTTCAGTTACCTGCTGGTTACAGCTATACTAACCTATTGTCCAAAACTGTATTTTAAATTTAATCTACAATCCACATTCAGGTCAAAACATTGGTTGCTGAAGTTAATATTTTGCTTTACTCCTTAAGTCCAGAATATGCCCTAACACAGACCTCCAGATAATAGCCAGACCGTGGGATATAAATTGCAATGGGGATAGAAAAGGCATGTAATAAGGGCAATGTTACAATAGTCATAGGGGATTTAATTATGCAGGTAATTGGGAAAATTAGTTTCATTCTGGATCCTAAGGGAGGACATTTGTAGAATGTCTATGACATGGCTTCTTAGTGCAGCTTGTGGTTGAGAACACTAGGGGGAAGGCAATTCTGGATTGGGTGTGTGTAATGAACAAGATTTGACTGGAATGCTTAAGGTAAAAGAATAATCAGGAGGCTGCGAGAGTTTATATCGGACCACTAGAAAATTACACTGGGGTGGTAGTAATGGGAAGACAAACTCAATAAGTATTTTATGTCAGTCTACACTGTGGAAGACCCTAACAGAATGCTAGAAATTCAAAAGTGTCAGAGGGTAGAAATAAGTCTAGTTGCTATTATGAAGGAAAAGGTGCTTGGGAAGGTGAAAGATCTTAAGATTCATAAGTTGCCTGGTCTGGATGGACTATAACCCAGTGTTCAGAAAAAGGTAGCTGAAGAGATTGTGGAGGTATTAGTAATGATTTTCTGGAATCATTAGATTCTGGAATGGTTCAGGAGGACTGGAAAATTGCAAATTTCTCTCCACTTTTAAAGAGGGAGGGAGGCAACAAAAAGGAATTTATAAGCCAGTTAGCCTGACTTCAGTGGTTGGGAAGATATTTGAGCTTATTATTAAGAACTAGGCTTTGGGATTCTTGAACGTACATGATGAAGTAAGCCAGCTGGTGGCGTAGTGACTTCAGCGCCGGACTTCGGAGTGGAGGCTCCCGGTTTCGAATCCAGCCGGCTCCCTTGCACGCTTTCCATCTGTTGAGCGTCGAGCTAGCAACTCGGCCTCGTGAAAATAAGAAAGCCTGCTAAAAAAACGCCGTCATGACGGAGTCCCGGTGACTCCACTTGGAGTTAAGGGCCTTCTTCTTCTTCTTCTTCACATGATGAAGTAGGCCAAAGTCAGCATGGTTTCATCAAGTGGAAATCTTGCCTGACAAATCTGTTGGAAATTTTCTAGGAAATAACATGTAAGATAGGAAAAGGAGAGTCAGTATATGTTGTTTATTTGGATTTTCAGAAGACCTTTGAAAAGGTGCTGTATGCAAATCTACTTAACAAAATAAGAGCCCATAGTATTACAGGAAAGATACTAACATGGATAGAATATTGGCTGGCTGGCAGAAGGCAATGAGTAGGAATAAAGGAGGCCTATAAAACTGAGCAAAACAATCAAGCACATCAACCTCCAAATCCCTCCTCTCACACACAAAAAATAAACAAAACAGTTTTGGGCCCTAAATCTCAAAACAAAAAATGTGCTGTTATTGGAGAGGGTTCAGAGGAGGTTCGCGTATGAGGAACATTAGTTGGCCCCGGGCCTATACTCGCTGGAGTTTAAATGAATGAGGGGAGATTTAATTAAAACCTATTGAATATTGAAATACCCAGATATAGTGGAAGCCAAGAGGATGTTTCCTACAGTGGGTGAGTCTACGATCAGAGGTCGCACCCTCAGAATAGACCTGGACTTCCATTTGGAACAGGGATAAGAAGGAATTACTTTAGCCAGAGGGTGGTGAATCTGTGGAATTCAATGCCATGGGCGGCTGGGGAGGCAAAGTAATTAAGTATGTTTAAAGTAGAGGTTGATATGTTCTTGATTAATTATGGTGTCAAAGGTTACTGGGCGAAGGCAGGAAAATGGGGTTAGCCATGGTGGAAAGACAGAGCAGTCTTGATAGGCCAGGTAGCCTAATTCTGCTCCGGTATTTTAGGGTCCTATGGTTGTATTCCTCAAACTCCTAACAAAATAGAGCTGCTGGCTCCCTCATCTTCCTAACTGAATAGCTCAGAGAGTTTTTTTAAATTCCACTGATTTTTCAAACCCTTCATTTAAATTCCCTAGATTACATTTCTTAATCCAACAGTGATTTTTTTTTTTAAATCTCCTCTTCACCCACTTCAATTTATACTAATGCTTTGCCAAATTCTGAACGAATATGTTATTTTTATACTTGCAACCTCAGCTGACAGGTCTGCTTATCTTGGTTAAGAAAGCACATTTCTGTTAATTTTTTCCTAGTTTATAAAAATATATAGAATAGGATCAAAGGGTTAGGCTGGGCCAGCAGTTATTCACAATTGGGTAATTGGACCGCTATATAAAATAATGAGGTACTAAATGACCTGTAAACTAACCTCAAATAGACAAGAAGTTAGGGGCAATTTTTGACATAGCTCCATGTATCAGAAACACTAAGGCTATGTCCACACTATGCTGGATAATTTTGAAAACAAAGCTTTTTCTCTTCGTTTTGACCTTCCGTCCATACTGAAACGACGTTTTCATCGCCTGAAAATGGAGATTTTCGAAAACACTCTCCACAGTGTGTAAATTTGAAAACGATTGTTTCGCGTTGTAGTGTGGACAGGATAAACGGAGAGATTTTAAAATATTGCCATTACGACACCACAACAACAATGCTTTTTCTGCTTCTGCTTGGTACTGCGTAAGCACAGACGGACGGCTGTTCTTGGTTCTTGGTTCTTGGTTCTTGATCCTCCAAAATATTCCGCATGGACTTTACACTGGAGGTGGTTTTCAAGCTTGTCCCCTCGGTTTCTCTGTTTGCATCCTCCGCTCTTCTGCCCGTACCCTCAGGTCTCCCAGTCTGCGGTGATCGTACCCTCGATCTCCTGTACCCCGGGGTCTCCAAGCCGGCACTGTCGGCTGACTGACCACCGCTGTTATAACGCGCAGTCGGTGTGAATGGCGTGAGAGTTAAATTGTAAAGTGAGCTTTTTTGACTAGATCCCCTAAATTGATTTAATTGAGTCTATCTTTAAAAATATTAATGTCAGAAATACTGCACAGGTCTGGTGGCAGAAGTTTCCACTCTCTTGGTTCTTGGTTCTTGATCCTCCAAAATATTCCGCATGGAATTTAAACTGGAGGTGGTAGAGGGTGGGCTTAAGAAGGAGAATTTTGAAGAAGAAAAGCTGCCTTAAATTTAATTGGGTTTGGTTGTGTGACTGTGTTAGGATTAAGATTATTCCATGCTTTAATTGTGCAGGGGAAAAATGAATTGCTGTACACATCTGACTTGGTAGTTAGTATTTCAACTCGCCCTCTTCTGCTCCTAATAGGTTTGGGTTTGATGTGGGATTGGTAGTCTATGTCGAGTTGACCATTTAACATTTTGTAATTTTTGATATTGTTGATCTTGGGTAGAGGACGGCTTCATGCATGTGTTGTTTACTTTATAGTCTACGTTAATAGTTTGTTTGGAATTAAACATCTCCACTGCTTTGCTGACTTTGTAGTCATTTGTAACTCACAGAAACAGCTCGACTTCATTGTCTGTCTAAACGAAGAAGTCTGGTCTGATTTTTCCAGCTGAGGTTTTCTTTGTATTCCTCGAAGACATTGTTGAAAACTTTCTTTTGCTATTGTTGTTGGTACTCTAGTTTTTGACCAATGGAAATAGCACAACACCGCCGCGGAAATGTAAATATTACACCGTTTCCTCTTCGGTTGTTTTCTGTAGATGTGTCTGCGCATGCACAGTAGGAGTAGATTCGCCCAAATATCTGTTTTAGTGTGGCCAGAGATATTTTGAAAAATGCCTAGTGTAGACAACTGTCATTTTTATTCGAAATTGCATTTTCAAAATTATCCGGTCTAGTGTGGACGTAGCCTAAAATTGTCATTCTTCAGCAGAAAACAATGGATGTGTGAGGTATGTTGGAATTTCAGAAGATTGAAAGGCTGTGCAGATTCTTAAGGTCAGTGAAATTGTTATTTTTGCCAGTCTCCTTCAACTTACTTTATTTTACTTGCAAAAACCCATCACCTTTACTGGGACATAGGCCATTGACAATAGCTCACCAGATTCCTCCATCCTGGGCCAGTCTTTGAAGTTGTCCTCAGGTGTAGCCATCAAAGACCCTTCCTCTTCCAGGGGTAAGGTCTCTGGAGCTTCTGTTGGTGTTTCTGTAGCACTTGACTTCTACAGGATGTGGATGCTGGCCTCATGTTCAAACCTCCTTCTTTTGCAGCTGAGCTTGGGACCTTCCACTCCTTCAGAGGGTATAAAGTTTTCTTCCGAGGGAGGAGATCAACACAATTTAAGTGGTTACCTGTTTTACAATCCCTCTGATAGTAGCAATTGAACTAAATTTGGGAAGGCATAAGAGAGGTAGATAATAGCATAAACTGTTTTACAGTTTTCAAAAAACTGAGAAGCTTACTTCAGTTTATTTCAGTGCACATCCAAAATGTTGAAAGGATGCAAAGTGTCAGTCTGTAAACACTGATAATTAGGAAGTTGAGCTCATGAAGTTGTCTGCTCTACCTATGGATGGAATAAGTGAGATGTTGACTGTTTTGATGCTTCACTTGAGTAATAAAGATCATGTTCAAGTTCATTAATACAGCTGGGAAATATCCTCATATTCTGGCCGATCTTCACACTTGAATAATGGCACCATTTGGTGTCACTGTTTATCATCAGCTAATGAGCAACTTCCTCTACATGAACTGAGAAAACTGATGTTTTATTCCAGACTCATGATATTCTTAGATATCTCATAAACTGTTATTTTTTCCTGTATTGCGTACAAAAAGGTCAGAATAAGCAATGATGCAAATTGGGATTTATGAATCCCTGTATATGGTCTTCATGGAAAAATTCTCATATTCCTTTATGAAATTTCTCTGCAAACAATGATAGTTTAGTTGGATTAAACCACATACGCTTCACTAGAACCTGCCTGGAAATTTTCCAACATTGCTGGAATCCAAATGTATACCTATAATAGAGAAGCAAGTTTTCCAAACTTTTATGAACTGAATCAAACTCCTCGTAAGTCAAAAAAGCCTCCCAAGAAAATATAGAACTGATTGATTTGCATTCCACCTTGAAAGTTCACCTGCATCTGCATTTATTTAAACAATAAGAGAAGGCTGTCATAACTTTCACGTCCATTACTCTCCATATCATCAAATGTAGACTTACCTGTAATCGTAGAGCATAGATAACCGTCTATTGATTGATAGTTATGTATTTAATTTTAAAGTTGAGGGTTAGGAGTGAAGGGTTTTACTGAATGAAAAGATGGGGGCAGGCAAACTGCTGAGTATTATTTCTCATTTGACATTTAAGAGATGGCATAGCATAAGAAGAAACAGCTTCAGGCCTTACCTAATTACTTCTGTGCTACATCTATGGACCATTCACAGAAATCAATAGTGAATGGCATTGCCTGCTGCAGGCTTAAGAATTTAGTATACGACAGGCAGCTTGAAAATTAAATGTTAGTGTATTATCCAAATTAAAAGAAGCTTACAAGGTAGCCTATATACTTGCCATTGTGACAGGCAGATGTTTAATGTCTACTCTGATCTACACAATTTTCCAATTATTTGGGAGTTTCTAATACATAATATGATTAGCAGTACAACAAATGAGGCAGAAGACCAGGGAAGAAAAAAAACCTGAACCTAATCATAATGTAGCTGTTTGCCTTCAAAATTAATTGCTTCAATTTACAGTGCCTCCCTGTTTTTATTTTTACATTGACCCTTGACTACTTATGTTTCCTTGAAAGTCTGAGTTATCATTTGACCAATGAGACTTCCTGCTTCTGTGCTCTGTGGATATTTTTGTCATTTCTTCCTGCAAATATGATATTAAATTTAGATTCTAACGTTCAGACATTGAAAACTTCATTTTATTGACAAAGTATGTATACAGAATACAACTCTGGAATTTACCTTCTCCAGATAGCCATAGAATACAAAAAGCCATATAAGTAGTTGAAAGAAAAATCCTCACCCTCCACATGAAAAGAAAAAAAAACAAAAACTTGAAAACCCCAAACACCCCTAATCCCTTTGTTGAACAAAAATTAATGGATCAACCAAACCTCCAGCCTGCCAGTCTGCAACAAGAAAGAATGGGTGACAACACAAAACAAAACATAGAACTGAAAGAGGCCAATATGAACTACAGTTCGTTTGAACTAAGCCCAATCCATAAATCTCAGAATTTCAATAATATCTCTGAGAGCATTGGGACCCATTGGGTCCTCCGAGGACAGCCAGGAAGACTCACAATCAGGCCACACTTTAAAAAGTGCTGCCACTGTTATCAACATTTCATAATAAACAAAAATTTCCAATCACTGAATCTTGTATGTATTCAACACCTTGAATATTCTGAGACATTCAAGCCATGTGACTGGCCTGCAAAGGACACAGAGCTGAACTGGGAAGCAAGAAGTGAGGAATATAGCCCAGCCTGGAAAGATAACATTATTTAATCTACCTACATTAAAATGGTTGAGTGGCAGTAAAAGCAGATTTTGTGCCCAGGTGTGCGAACGTGCGCGCGCACGCACACACACACACACACACACACACACACACACACGCACAGAGTTGTTGTGGCATATATTGAGCACCACAAAACAAAATCTTTAACACAAAAGATTAATAAAGATTAATTTCTTAACAGGAAGGCAGGCAACAGACTGGTTAACACAGGAAATTACAATAAACAAATACAATGCTGCAACGAAGGAGTGAGTTTGCTGAAGGTAGCAGAAGTTATATTTTTTCCATCTTAAATGTAACTCAGTTGCAGGCATGTTAGAAGTGTGTGTGTGTGTCTGTGAGAGAGAGGGAATTGTATTTTCAATCACACATCATCTATTATCATTACTATAATCTTTAAAATCCAAGCAAGATAGTGAAGTTAGACCATCACAAAATATAAAATTCTGGTCTGCTGTCATTAATTAAATTCTTGTGTCAGTCTCTTGTACAGGTGGCTGTGGGTCAATTTTCAATTGTTATTAATTAGGAAGATGAAGAGGAAACTCATGTCCCAGAAGCAACTTATTCTAGGGACATTTTAAGAGTGTTTTAAAGGGGGTGACCAAGACAGAGTACTGGAGCAGTTTAGTGGTGAACTTGAGTGCATTCCACTTTACTTTCTATCCCTAAGTGCTAGTTATTTCCAAATATGTGCTTCAGGCAGAGATGGCTTCCTGCCAAGCAAACATTTTCTGTGGATAATTGTCCAAACTGAAAGTCAAGGCATATTGTGAACAATTTAATGAGGATTCAATTTTTAAAATTTATTTCTAAAGTCATTCAAGATGTCACACAATAGCATTGTTACATTTTGATACACTTTCCATCTTCTAATCATTTTAAGCTGATTGTGAATTCTGAATTTCCATTAAAAGTCTTGATAACCATTACTGCTTTTTGTAGTAAATAACTACATGCAGTAACAACACAACTCCTAATCAGAGAAGAGACAATAGATTAATTCTTTTATCAATTAAGTCTGGTGTCACATTCCTGTAGAGAATGAGAAAATTTTATATAGATAATTTAAATATTATTATCCTCCACTCATGGGACTTTCACCTCCCTCCATAAATACTCTTGGTTTTCTGAGAAGAATTTGCTGTGGTTTCTGTTTCCTTCATAACCAGATTATGTTTTCTGAGTAAATTTGTCTGTTGTAGAATACATGGCTTAATATGCGTCATGTCCACTGTTCCATCCCAAACTGATTGGCTGACACAGTAATTTAAATGCACAATCTACTTCAGATATTTTGCTCAAAAGGACTTTATTTCTAATTATTGCCTTCATTTTTTTCCAAGTGAGTTATACACATCTGACACCTTGAATGGATATTGTATCCAACTGTTAGTCCGCAGAAAAAGAAACACAGATGTTTAGGCATTAGCACAAAACACTGCAGAACCTCGGTGGGTCATACAACATCTATGGAAGGAAATGGACAGACAAAGTTTCATTTGAGACGCTCAATCTAAACTGAAAGATAAAGGGGAGATAGCCAGTGTAAAAATGGTGGAGAGAAGAAGTGGATCAAGAGCTGGTAGGTGATAGTTGGATCCATACCCTCAAGCATTTTGTTTGTTACTCCAGATTCCAGCATCTGTAACTTCTTGCGACTCCAAATATTTGGGCTTGCTCACTTACATAGTCATAGGTACAGTCAATTGTGCTTCAACAGTTGAGCAGGGACACCTCAGTCCAGTTGAAATTCAAGCTGACAACGGTTTTAAAGGTTTGAAGGAATCCTCTCAATGAGCAACATCCATAAGTATTTCATAAAACGTTATAAATATTGGTGTTAAATGAACAGTACTGAATTATTCCTCTAGCTTGGAATGTGCATATTCAGCATCCAATCCCCACCACCCAAAAGATGGTCGGGATGTCTGTGATTTATTACCTTTTTCGTTAATAACAGATGTCCCTGGTTTCTTATTTTCTGTTCTCAGTTGGAATGTTCCACATTAATAGTCCATAATTTAGGGAGATGCAGGAGCAAATTTGAGTTCATTATAATATAATTTAATGTTGATTGTTTCATACACTGAAATGAAGCATCCATTCAAAGCAATTGCTTTGATAATAGTTATAGGTGAGAGTATTTCATTAGAACTGAAGTTTAGAAGTACACAGATGCTGCAATGTCTGTACATTCAGCACAAGTGACCCAAGCTGAATTCCTACTCTAGGAATGCATAGTATTTATCAGAAACACTGTGCTGTTAAGTTATTGCAGCTGAAAATTAAGATCTAGATGGAGAGTCAGGCTAAAACACATTGAACTTGTCATTTCACTTATTCTGTTGAGTGCAATGCACTGCCACCTGACCGACAGCTCATTTTTGACTTCTGCATTACAATGAGCATGTGTGGAAATAAAGGAAAGGCAATCTGCATGTTCCAGTTAGCTAACAACTCTCTATAGAACCGCTAGCTGATCTAGCCCATTATGAAATTTGTTCCTTAGTAAGTTATTAAAACATTTTCTCCTGCAGTGAAAGAATATCCTTCTGTCAGTGCTGCTTTATTAGGGTTTCCTGTAGGCTCACCATTATCTCCTTGCGGTTCTTTCTTTACTTCTAGGGATAAAATCTAGAAACCAAGAATCAGCACACACAAAATGCTGGAGGAACTCAGCAGACCAGGCAGCATCTATGAAAAATAGTGCAGTCGCTGTTTCAGGCCGAGACTCTTCATCAGGACGGGTCTCCTAGAAGCATTTTCTTTTTTGCAGCCATATCAGTCTTTACTGGTTCATGAATTGTGCCCCTCAAATCTCTCTGGCCTTCAGTAACGCCATCCAGAATATAATTTTTGCTGCTTCTTTTCACTAACAGTGGGTTAGAAATTCATCCTCATTTACACATTCTAAAGATTTGCAGTCATAGAGCATACAGACAGGTTCTTTGGCCCAACTTGTCCATGCCAACTGCATTGCCAAGTGAGTTTGTCCCATCTGCCTGCACTTGGTCCACAGCCCTCTAAATCTCTCTTATCCATATCGTTGCCTAGATGTCCTTTACATGTTGCTAAATACCTCAGCCATTATTTCTGGCATCTCTTTCCAAATATTCACTACTCTTTACATGAAAATGTCGCCACTAATATCACTTTTAAACCTCTCACCTCTAAGTTTAAAACTTTGCCTCTTGGTATTTTCACCCTTTCCCGGGGGGAAAAAAAAAAGACTATGTGCTTTTACCTGGTCTATGCCACTCAGATCTTGTATAGTTCTATCAGATCACCCTCATTTTCCTACTTTCTTGGAGATAAAGTCCCAGTGTATGCTATCTCTCCTTGTAATCCAGGTCCTCATTCTGGGCAAAATCCAAGTAATTTTTTTTTTTGCAGTCTTTCTTGCATAAAAATATCTCTCCCATAACAGGGTGATGAAAACTATGCACATAACTCCAAGTGCTGCCTCACAAGCATCTTACTGCTTGTGGCTGCAGCATAACTTCCCAGCTACTGTACTGAGTGGCCTGGCTGATGAAGGATAGCATACCAAATGCTTTTTTTTTACACCAGCTTATCAACTTGTGATGCTGTTTTCAGGTTTATTATCACTGAATTATATATTGTGAAAATTGGTGTTTTGCAGCAGAGCTATAGTGCAAAGATATAAGATTTTGATTAATGGCAAAATGAAGAAACAGTGCAAAAAAGGAGGAACTAAGTATTATTCATAGTTTGTGGACTGTTCAGAAATCTGGTGATGGAGAAACAGAAGGTGTTCAGGCTGCCTCTGTAAATTTTCATAATCTTCTACATAATCTACAACACCACCTATTTTAGTATCATCCACAAGTCATTTGAAACTATTCATTTGAATGTATTGGACGTATGCACTGGCCCCTGCTCCTTAAATCCAGCTCCACAGAGATCAAATAAGCCAAATTTCAACAGTGATGGGTAATATATTTTTGCGACACTCAGGTTTCTAGCATCTGCAGATCTCTTGTGCCTATAGTATACTTGTAGGCAGCCTCAGGAGAGGTGAAGGCTTTGGGAGTAAACTCAAACAGCAAATCTGGAGTGGAGCCCCTAAGGCAGCTGGCCGTTACTGAACATCCTTCTGGCAGTTCTTGCAGCCAAGCTGGTGTCAAACATATTGCTTCATAAGCTTTCCTTTCGACTTCACTGGTGAGGCCGAGAGGGGGATCTTGACGACTGGGCCTCTCAGGATCTCTATACCTTCCGCCCAGGCTTGTGATGATGATTATCATCACCCATTGTCCTTCGAGGCAGATGGATGCCAACCACCACATAATATGCTTATGCAGTCGTTGCGCATAAATAATATTTGCTATCATGGATATGTTTTTTCCTCATCTCAGATTAAATTTTATTTATCATTTTTTTTAGTTTGTTAACCCATTTTTTTTTCCAAATTGTCTTCCAAACAATTATTGATTTATTCTATATTAGTTCATCTTCAAATTTTCATCCTTTAGGATATACCACTCTTTTTCAGCCAGCGGTGTTTACTTGGGTAGTGGACCAACATTACCAATGGGACAAATATAATTTTAATTCAAGTTAAATTTTGATGGTCATTCAACCATACATGAATATTCATAAATACAGCCAAACAAAGCAGCATTACTCCTGGGCCAAGGTGCAATACACAATTCACAAGTCACACACAGCGCAGGGCACATACTGTATAAGATAGTTAGCACATAAAAGATATCAATAAAATGTAGTTACACAAAAAATATATCGTCCATGACCCTTAGTCTATGAATGTTGCAACAATCTGCAATTGAACACGATATGGCTTGTATTCTGCCCAGTGAACACTAGGGGCAGCATTAACTCCAGCTTGGATGCAGCACCACACCACCTCTGGTGGAACACACCGACTCTGACACCTCTCTCCTGGGCAGCTATAAACAGTCAACACTGCGGCTTGAGGCCTAATCCTTGCCCTAACCAAGACCATGCAGCTCACTCGCCATCTGCCAATAAATCAGAGAAACAGATTTGCTGCATTCCACATTGACAACAGGATATTTCAATGACAAGAAAATGATTAAGACGATCAGTATTTTAATCAGTAGTTATATTTATTAGTATCAGTAAAACGCCTCCATCAATCTAAGGGGAAAATCATTTCCAACTGGGGTTATTGAATTGTTCAGAAAGCATGTGGTCTATTACCATCCATTTAATCCAAACTCTAACAGTAAACAGTACATGGCTTGCTGGTATAATCAACAGCTAGAGTAGGTTAATAAATAAATTGCTCGAACAACTCAACGGATCAAGCAACATCTGTGGAGGTAAATGTATGGTCAGCATTTCTGTCTGAGGATTGATGCAGCATTTCAACCCAAATATCGACCATCCTCTTGCCTCCACAAATGCTGCTCAATCTAATAAATCCCCCCAGCAGTTTGTTTTGTTGCTTCAGATTCCAGTATTGCAGGCTCATGTGTTTCCAGGTAGAATGGATTTCATTTGTTGACAGATTGAATCATGGCATGATATTTTAAGACAAACTGTTAATTGAAATCCAGTTTTATCTCTTATTATCTACCATAGTAAATCTCGTTTTGTTTACTGAATTTCTATCTCTACTGATTGTGCTTCCATACTCTTCCTCTACATAAATTTGCTCTTCTATTTCTCTCTAAAAGTCTTATGCCAGACTATTTGAAATAGATTGAAAGAGGTAACACAGAACTTTAAAGCACATTTGTACATTTATTCTTTTGGCATATCTTGTTTCTTTTTAACCTTCAACTCGTGGAAATAAAGTAGATCCTATAATGAGCAAAGTTGGTTTTATATCTGCGCAATAGGTTGAATATATCCCATTCTTATAACTTTTCCTCAGACACCCATCTCATCTTTTAAAATAATTCAAAATATACAGGTTAAGACAACTACTTGAGATGTATTTCTGTGATATTTTTATACATTTACTTTGACAGAGGCACACATTAGTGATTAGTCTTGTACTGAATATCAAGTTTAGCTTTGTGTCAGTTTGTGAACTAGGCAGCATCAAAATTAAGAGCAGGGTGTATTAAATCAAATATCATAAACCCCAAGCATCGGTTAAAAAAGCATTATTAACCAAAGCTACATTCTCACTCACAGATAAAATGGATAGAGCAATGTAATATTTCTCCCTCACTACGTTACCTGGAGAAAGATAATTGGTAAAAGGTAAAAGAGTTCTGTTTTATTTATTCATTCATTTGTTTGTTTGTTTGTTTATTAGTGTTTTCTATTTTATTGAGATATAGCACAGAATAGGCCTTTCCAGTCCTTCCAGCCATGCCGCCTAGCAGTCGCCAATGTTTTAACCATAGCTTAGTCACGGGACAATTTACAATGACCAATTAACCTACCAACTGGTACGTCTTTGGACAGTGAGAGGAAACCCACTGTCATAGTGAGAGCATGCAATCTCCTAACTGGCAGCAGCGAGAATTAAAATTGGGATGCTTGTACTGTAAAGCATTGTGCCAACCACTACGATACCACGCTGCCCACAATAGCCGACCCTTGTGGCCTAACGTGTCTGCACCACCCAATGGCAGCCATGCAAGCAATTAACCTAATAACCTTTGGAATGTGGGAGGAAATTGGAAACCCACGAAAGAAGGTCACGGGGAGGACACACAAGGTCCTTACAGACAACAATGGAATTAAACCCGGGTCACTGGCACTATAATAGCTTTATGCTAGCTGGTACACCACTATGCCATTCGATGGTCCACAGGATTGCATGCTTTGCTGATGAACTGTGCCTGCTGTGGATGATTTGCATGGCCTTGCAACCCGTTCTGAACAAAGTGTTTTCCTCTCATGCATTCCAACAACTCCCTTTCATTACTCCAACTGGATACAGAGGAGTTCTATTGCAGTTACTTGACTGGTGGAATAAAATGGGAATCCGTGCTCAGCATGCATGGGACTGGTTGACATTCTAATAAGTCATGGAGGATATTGAGCTATCAGTTATTGTTTGTTCAAAGTAAATGACAGAAAGGAAAAAGGAGGGCTGATTCAACAAGGAGTGAATTGGAAAATGTAGGCTGAACACAGTGACCCCTCTGGTCATTAGTGAGAGCAAACAACTCTGAATTGCAAGGTTTTTAATGCATATGGTGTGGTCTTGCATTAAAGGGCTTAAATTGAAGGGCAGATGCAGAATGCAAAAAGTCATATCCCAGACATTAGCAAAATAATTTATTTGACAGATCTATGCCTCTCCATATTCCTGCTTATAATGACTGCTGTTCAGACTGAGTCAGAGGAAATGCTGTTTCTGTAATGTAATTGTGATATTATGAGAGAGATTGATTTATGGGATAGAAAAAATAACTTAGCATTTCTTCATCAAGTGGTGAGAGAAATGTTTGAATTTCAGTTGTTAGGATTCAGTTTATTTATCTGTTTTAGTGTTACAGAGAGTTATTTTATGCATCAATTTAACAGTTTAATTAATCACCTCTTTGTCCTGCAAATAAAAAAAAATGTGTGAAGAAACAAGATGAAAAAGCACGCTGAATTTCAGTCAGTGTTCTGCAAACCAGCTACCCTGGCTTAGGGAAGGTCCTGGCCGAATCCCAGAGAAATTTGTTTTAGATATTTGTGCCATTTCTCTAGGGCTCTGCCATTTGCTTGTAGATGATTCTGATGAAAGATCATGAGAGGTTTGGAAGAAAGGTCATTGATCTGAAACATTAACTCAGTTTTTCTCTGCATAAATGTTATCTGATCTGTTGGGAATTTCTAGTTTTTCCCTGTTCAAAAAAATTGTTCCCTTTACTGGTATTAATAATATATAATCTCTTGTACCATAATCTTCATGGTCCAGTCACAGCAACCGGACTAATCCTTCCTTTAACAATTGTATGTGTAAGGATGCTCTGCATATAGAAACTTGTTCTTTCTTCTTGATAATGGACCTTCAAATGTACTATCACATAGCAACAACCCACATTCAGTTCCCACAGGCAGAATTTCTGACTAATAATGGCCTGTTTCCACATGAGGGAAATGATATTATCAAATGGGAAATCAGTGGAGATTTTTTACTGTGATGGATTTATGACCAATTTTGACACTTTTCATGACCATGTTTTAAATAACCTGAGGAAGTAGCTAGTATGTAAATGAGTCTTAAACTAGCACAATATCTTCCACTCTATTTTATGGCATTGTGATTGCCTGGAACTGTGGCACTAGGTTGTAAAAGGAAATCAATTTAATGAGTAGCAGACGAATGTACTTTGGAAACTTACTTTACAGAAATTTCTCTCCTGTCCTTTTAATACTTTTTCTGTTATTACTCTTGCCACCTCTCAGTCACTCAGGGTAAAAACAAGGTACAGTGGCTATAATTCATCAGGAGTTTGAGTAGCTTTGGCATGTCACCAAAGACACTTGCAAATTTCTACAGGTGAACCTTGGAGAGCCTTCTAACTGGCTGCATCACCATCTGGTACTGGGGAAGGGGAGTGTGCACTGCACAGGATCGAAATAAACTGCAGTCAGTTATAAACTCAGTCAGCTCTATCATGGGCACTAGCTCCCCAGCATCCAGGACATCTTCAAGGAGCAATGCCTCAAGAAGGCAGCATCTATCATTAAGGACACTGATCACAGAGCACATACCCTCTCGTCATTGTTTACCATCAGGAAGGAGGTATAGGAGCCTGAAGGCACACAGTTAGGAACAGCTTCTTCCCCTCTGCCATCAGATTTCTGAATGGACAGTGAAACTATGAGCACTATTTCACAACTTTTTTTGAATTTTGCACTATGTATTTAATTTAACTTTATATATATATATATGTATTGAAGTCTCCATCTAAATGTGCAATGTGCAATCACAGTAATTTATAATAAATAGAACTGTCAATGTTTTATAAAGTACACCTAAATCAGCTTGAGTTCATCAGTCTGATGGCCTGGTGGAAGAAGCTGCCCTGGAGCCTGTTGGTCCTGGCTTTTATGCTGCGGGAGCACTTCCCGGTTGGCAGCAGCTGGAATATTGGAATAGCTTGCATCCCCAATTATCCTTTGGGCCGTTTTTACACACCTGTCCTTATAAATGTCCTGAATCATGGGAAGTTCACAACTACAGATGTGCTGGGCTGTCCACATCACTCTCTGCAGAGCCCTGCGATTAAGGGAGGTACAGTTCCCATGCCAGGCAGTGATGCAGCCAGTCAGGATGCTCTCAATTCTGCCCCTGTAGAAAGTTCTTAGGATCTGGGGGCCCATACCAAACTTCCTTAACCGTCTGAGGTGAAAGAGGCGCTGTAGTGCCTTTTTCACCACACAGCTGGTATGTACAGACCACGTGAGATCCTCAGTGTTGTGGATGTCGAGGAACTTGAAGCTGTTTACCCTCTCAGACCCATTTTATATTATATATATAACTTACAGTTATGTATTATGAATTGCAATGTACTGCTGCCACATAACAAATTGTATGACATTTACCAGTGATATTAAACCTGATTCTGATCCTACTCTGCTGTTAAAATTTAAGTCCATGTAAGTCATCAGAAATGATTTTCTACAGCACAGTGCAGCACACAGCACGCTTAGTGCTTCAGGCTGTGAACACATTTCTCAGCACCTTTATAGAATCTGGTGCACTGCTGTTATTTTCCAAGAAATGTGTATTTCTTGGAAGAACAATCAGACCAATGGAGCAATGTCAAATGAGCTGGTGTATTCCCAGTCTGTTCGCACCAGAATCCATTAGCAGTCGTGTGTCAGAAGAGCAAAATCTCCAGAAAGTTAGTGATTATTAAGAAATGCCAGTGTAGCTCTGTGGTTAAATGCCTCCATAGTAACTGTCAAGGTCACGTCACATGTCAAATTCTGTGCTTTGAGGACATTTCACTGATCACTGGGGACATCAGCAATTGACGTCAATCAGCTGTGCATTGAGGCATAAAGCTAATGATAGCTGTTTTGTTTGCTTGTCCAAGCAACTTAATCTCTTTTAACAACATGAGGGAGCTGTTCATTTATACATAGGATTATCAATGCTTTTCTGAGGTTATCCCAGTCTCCCCGTAAACCTATATCTTCCCAGTATCTAGGTATGAAACACAAAAAAATCTATGCCTGTTATTCCATCTCACCATAAAGATGCAAAGCTTACTGTATGAGTTCTTCAATTTCACAGTGACTTATGCTCTATTTAGCATGTGAATCACAAAACCACTTTTATATTGGCTTAGCCCAATTAAAATTCCTTTCCCAAGCCAATTTCTGGACAATGGCATGATACTTCAGAACACTAACTCTGCAGTAAGAGAGAGAAATACAAACAGAATATGCCAGAAGCATTTAACAGGTCGGACGAATAAGTAAATCTGATTGTGAACCTAAGTCTGATGTTGTAGAAGTCATTGATTGAAACAGAGAGAGAGATGGTAAATCTATATTTAAAAGGTAGGTGAAGAGGAGAGAGAACCGCCAGGTGATAAGTGAAACCTGGAGGGGAAGGGATGAAGGAAAGAGCTGGGAAATCGATTGGTGAAAGAGACAGAAGGCCATGGAAGAAAGAAAAAAAGGAGGAAAGAGCACCAGAGGGAGGTGATGGGCGGGCAAGGAGATGAGGTGAGACAGTGGGTGTAGGGACAGGTTTAGCACCTGTTTCATGTGCAAGGATAAATGCTAGGAGGGAGATCAGTGGAAAGGGATGAATGGACTTGACAGTCACATAGGGAGCGATCCCTGTGGAAAGCAGAAAGTGGAGGGGAGGAAAAGATGTTCTTAGTGGTGGGATCCTGTTGAAGATGGCAGATGTTTCAGGGAATTATGTGCTGGATGTGGAGGCTGGTGGGATGGTAGGTGAAGACATGAGGAACCCTATCCCTGGTAGGGAGGATGGAGTAAGAGCAGTTGTGCATGAAATGGAAGAAGAAATGGTTGAGGGCAGCGTTGATGCTGGAGGAAGGGAAGCCCCTTTATTTAAGCTCATTTCTCATCCTTTTTTCCCTCTCACCTCATCTCCTTGACTCCCTTTTTTCATTCTTCCATGGCCTTCTGTTTCTTTCACCAATCAGCTTCCCAGCTCTTTACTTCATCCCTCCCCCTCCAAGTTTCACTTATCACCTGGTGGTTCTCTGTCTTCCTCCTCCAACTTTGAAATCTACTCCTCAGCTCTTTTTTCTCCAATCCTGCTGAAGGGCTTCAGCCTGAAATGTGGACTGTACTTTTTTCCATAGATGCTACCTGGCCTGCTGAGTTCCTTCAGCATTTTGTGTGTGTTTCTCGGATTTCCAGCATCTTCAGGCTTTCTTTTGTTTGTTTAGACAGAGTTACCTCGTTTGTTTTTCACAGATGCTGCCTGACCTGTTGAGTGTTTCCATTTTCCCACAAATTTCTAACATATTTTTGATTTTAATAGACAGAATAAATTACTTACAGGTGCTGTCATAACATTGATTACACGACTGACAAGTTGAAAAAGTGTTTTATGAGATTTTGTAAGTCTTAAACAGAAAAAATGAAGAAGGAAAAGAAGGAAGAAAGGAAAATAAGAAAACAAGAACAGAGAACCGTCTTCCATTTATTCTGAATTTCCCAAAGTATCCACAAATTTTTGGACCCACAAGAGATTTCAGACGTTGGAATATAGAGTAACAAACAATTCTGGAGCATAATAGTTCTTTGTCTTCCCTCTGGAGTAAGCACTATAGATGAATGCAAGTTTCACATGCTAAAGCACATAAAGCAGGTTGATGGATTTGCTCAACTATCCTTGCTTTGTTCTTGGAGTCCTGGAGATCATTCAACCAAACAGATATGGCCATAACTACTTTTCTGTGTCTGTGCTCAAATTGTTGCAGTTCTCATAGTGCCAAACCCACAAAAATTGCAAATTAACTTAAGTTGACTGACAAGTATGTTGTAGATTTCTAAAAGGTGCAATTAAAATATAAGTCAGACATTTTTATTTCATTTTCTTTCTCCTTTTCTTTTCTCATATTTTTCTCTCTATCTATCTCTTTCTCTTTCTTCCCTCTTTCTTTTCCTCTTTTATTCTTCTTCCCCTTTCCACTCACACTCATTTTTACTTTACTTTCTTTATTTCCTTTGTATTCTGACGTCTTCCCCATTCTTTTCCAATCCTGAAGAAGTGTCTCGGATCAATATGTCAACTAACCTGCTGAGTTCCTCCAGAGGTTTGTGTCTGGTGCTTTATTTCTTGTTTGTTTTCTGACTCCTTATTCCCCCCACCCACTTTTTTCTTTCTTCATTTGCTTTCTCTTGTTCACACTGTTATATCATCTCTGTCTATGGGATGACCAGTAAAGTGATGGAACGGACACCAATTCAAACTCCTCTGTGAAAGCTAAAGCTGCACAGCTTTGAGGAACGTCTCTGTCATTTTTATCCCTTCATTATCTTATCACTTTTCGGATTATAATAATCCTTTTGACAGGCTTCAGGTCGAGTGGTAATAATGTATCCCTAATGGTATATGTCAGAAATGAAGAAGAATGCAGAAAACTTTACAAAGAAAGAAGACAGCAACATTGATCAGGAACATAGACACTGATATGAGGGGCTACAGCTACAAAAGCAACTAGAGATACATATATTATTTGGATAAAATGAGACATCATAACTGTATCCTATCTGAATGTGATAAATGGAAGTCAGTGAAGGAAATTTGCAATGAAATATTAAGCTCCATGCTAAACATTGGTCTATAAAACATCATTAACTCTTCCAAAATACTTAAAAGTTATGATCAGCCTTCACATTTTTGATATTGTCCTTGTATCTTCCTGAAATGTTCATGTTTCTCATTTTCCTGTCCCACTGGGAACCATAAAGTATGAAATAAACCATAAGGAAATATGCCCCGCACTGCTGCTGAGCAACCGGGGGAAGTGACTGACAAAATTTTATTAGTATCAGCATTTTCAATTTTAACAACTGATTTCACAGTGGCCTTGTAAGAAAGTGTAAGAGATTTAGCAATCGTCTTTTCAGCAATAATAGAGTTGAAAGGAGACTCTGAATCACTCATGCTAAGTTATAACCATTGCGATATGCCACGCACACAATGTGCTGTAGGCGCTCAGCAGCTTAGGCAGCATCTATGTATGGAAATAAACAGCTGACATTTTAGGCCAAGGCCCTTCTTCAGGACTGGTGAAGGACTTCATGAGTCCTGATGCAGGGTCTCAGCCTGAATTGTCGACTGCTTATTCCCATCTATAGATTCTGCCTAACCTGCTGAGCTCCTCCAGCACATTGGGTGTATTACTCTATATTTCCAGCATCTTCAGTACCTCTTGTGTCTATTGCAATATGCCAAATGGTGTGAACCTATATAACCTTGTTACATAGAGTTTGTGTGTGTTAGTGAAATCATGTGGAATAAATATCATCTAATTAGTAGAAATTTAAATAATGCAAATAAAGTGGATTTGGAAGGGGATCCAGAGTAAGAAGAAAGTAGAAGTATGGAGGTATTAAGATATCATTAATAAATCCAGAAGGAAAAACATGGATTAGGCATTTCTTTTGGAAGATTAATAAGCTATCATAAAAAGTCATTGTAATAAATAGTGGAGCTGTGTTTAAAAATATGCTAGATAACCACAAAAGGAATAAGATCTGCTGACGCACTTGGATGAAGTAAAATGAGGAGGCAAATCAAACACAGAATTCCATTCACAGATTGCTTCAAAGACAACATTAACATAAATTTATTATCAACGTATGTACAGTATATGTCACCACATATTATCATGAGATTTTATATTCTTTCAGTCTCTTACAGGAAGATAAAGAAATATAATAGAATTTGTGAAAAACTACGTAAGCAAAGACTGACAAACAACCAAGGTGCAAAAGACAAATCAGATCAGAATCAGAATCAGGTTTATAATCACTGGCATATGTCGTGAAATTTGAAATTAGAATAAAAACACTGAGGACATGAATTTGTAGAGTCCTTGAAAGTGAATCTGTAGGCTGTGATATCAGTTCAGACCAGTGGTGAATGAAATTATCCACACTAGTTCAGGAGTCTGATAGTTGTAGCTAATATGCCCTCCTGAACATTGAGCAATTTTGGATAGTTGGATGGAATTGTAAGTTTATGTGTTGTAAATGTATCTCATTTGAAATTACGTTTGAGAAACAAAATGAAAAATCTATGCAACAGGATAAAAAATGTAGTTTCTCCAAGCAGTAAGATTTGCAATGGAAAATTTGGAAGAGGGTTTGATTTATTTTGTTTTAATTTTGTGACAGAGTAATCTCTTTGGCATTTCAAGCCACATACTTCATGTTCAAAGAAATGGAGTGTGCCCTCTTCCTATCCTCATACTATTTTACGTACCTTTTCTTGTAGTACATTATCTGTCCAGGACCAAAAGACTTGTAGAAAAACAAATAGATTCTTCTTGACTAGAATGTGAAGTTCACCTTAACACTCTAGTAAAATGCTGAGTTCTGCTTAAATGGAGATGTTATCTTTCTGAAAGGACATCAGTTCTTTTGTAGATTGGGAGACTGCTTTGTCGAGCATCTATGCTCTGGCCGCCAGAACAAGTGAGATCTCTCAATGGCCACCCACTTTAATTCCACTTCTCATTCTCAGTCCAGTATGTCCATCCGTGGCCTCCTCCACTTTTGGGATAAGGCCACATTTAGGCCGGAGGAACAACAAGTTATATTCCGTTTCCTGACGAAGGGTCTCGGCCCGAAATGTCGACTGTACCTCTTCCTATAGATGCTGCCTGGCCTGCCGTGTTCTACCAGCATTTTGTGTGTGTTGCCTGAATTTCCAGCGTCTGCAGATTTCCTTGTGTTTATATTCCATTCAGGTAGCTTCCAACCTGATGGCATGAAGATCGATTTCTCAAACTTCCAGTAATGTCATCCCCCCCCCAACTTCACCCTTTCCCATCCCCTTGTCCCTCTCACGTGTTATCTCCTTGCCTTCCTGTGGTGCTTCCCACCCCGCCCCCCGCAGCCTTTTCTTTCATCTGTAGCCTTCTGTCTCTTTCACCAATCCACTTCCTAGCTCTTTGCTTCATCCTTCTCCATCCAAATTTCACCTATTGCTTGTGTTTCTCTCTCCTTTCCCCCCACTTTCAAATCCACTGCTCAGCTTTTTCTCTCCAGTCTTGCCGAAGGGTTTTGGCCTGAAATGTCAATTGTACTTTTTTTCCATAGGTGCTGCCTGACCTCCTGAGTTTCTCCAGCATTTTGTGTGTGTTGCTCAGTCCTTTTGTTCTTTTTTGTTAATTAGGGCTAAGGCCTTCATAGATGGGCACAATTAGAAAACAAGTTGTCTGGAAATTCATGCCCAGTTGGCAGAGTTAAATTTTCTGCACACACATGTCAGTGCATTAATATCAATAGATGCTAAATAGTTAATGGTAGAAAATAGTCCATAGATTTCTTGGCAAACGAGTTTTAATTTAATGGTTATAATTGGAGGGGAGAGAAAATGAATGGAGATAGGAAAAATATACAAATCTCTTAGATCTTGGACATAGGAAAATATTAGACAACACTGGGTTAAGGCTAATAGCCCATCTGTCTGCTTGAATAAAGATATTCTAATATTTGAAGATATGTAAATGGGAATCATACAAAATGTATTTGTCAATAAAATTATAAATATAATCATATGATCATTTTCTATTTGTTGATTGTGGGAGTCCATGGTGTGAAAAATTCCATTGAAAGTAGTTGGCTGTAAAGATTTTAAAATACCCGGAGGCACTATGGAAATACATTCTTTTTCTTTCCAAATATTAATTGGATGATCCTCCTGCATCAATCAATATTTAATGTTACAGATATTTTATTATCAATAACCAAAGAAGTATTATTTTAATGTCCAGCTAAATTTTCCCCTGAATTGTTTGTGGTATAATTCTTACCTTTTTGAAAACTCCAGCAAAATTCTGTAGAGACGGTAAACCTATGGGAGTCAACTTGAAATTACTTTTTTCACTATTCACAAGAAGCATGGTGAAGTATAATGATATCCAACAAAGACCTATTTTATTATTTGCTGTTATGATCATTGTTAAAGACATTCTTCAGGTTGAAATAAAAATCTGTTGTATTGCAAGATTGCTGCATCAGGCCAGTTATATTGAACCTTGAGCTCTTATAAGATTTTCTCTTTCAATCACTCAGTGGCATTTCTTCTCTCTCTCACTCCTTAGCCCTCGTTTCAAAGCAGATGGAGAGGCCAGTCAGTCAGTTTGGAATGATTGTAGAAAATGAAGTTGGGGCTGGGAGGGGAATTCACTGTTATGGGGGATTTCAGATAAGTGAATCATTTGTGGAGTGAATAAGCAAAATCTATTGAATATATTTGTGTTGCCTCAGTATCATAATGCACAAGGAACCGAGTCATGGGATTGTTAGACACAAGAGATTCTGCCATTAGGATTCACGAGGAAATCTGCAGATGCTAGAATTTCAAGCAACACACATAAAAGCTGCTGGTGAACACAGCAGGCCAGGCAGCATCTCTAGGAAGAGGTACAGTCGACGTTTCGGGCCGAGACCCTTCATCAGGAGTCCTGACGAAGGGTCTCGGCCCGAAACGTCGACTGTACCTCTTCCTAGAGATGCTGCCTTGCCTGCTGCGTTCACCAGCAACTTTTATGTGTGTTGCCTGCTATTGGGATTGTTAAGACATGCATTTATCCAAAATATTGTCAAAATATATAAGAATACATTGATTGTCAAAAGTATTAACTCAAGTGATTGTTTACACCCAAATTACACATCAAATGATTTTGGCATCGAAACTTCCATTCGTGCATCTGTGATTTCAGTCCTCCATCTGTGCCCAATAATTGGTGTCTAAAGTGACCCAGTCTGACAGCCCTCTGTGAGAAATGGATGTTTGTTGCAGATGGTTGTATGCATTGTCATGCCAGATTGAGCTAAGTGGTGAAAAGGTCCCTCCAAATCTGTCAATCTTCTGTTTTGTCTTTGCCTTGCTTACATCGTAATTAACCTTGCTTACACAGGGCAATGTTCTTGCCTTCAGTTTGCCTGCAATGGTGTATTATCCATCACATGTGGCAAAATTACAGCCACAGTAATTCTTCTTGCCTTGAGTCAGAAGTTAAAGATTTGTCGATGTAAATTCTTCAAATTATTGGAATTATGACAATAATAAGAATGAGAATGAGACAAATCACTAAGTTACAAAGAAGTCTTAATAACACCAGGTAGAGGCGTTAGACAAGGGTGTGTTTTCTCCCCTGATTTATTTAATGTGTACAGTGAAACAATATTACAAAAAATAAGAGACATCTTGTGAATCAAAGTTGGCGGTGAAAACATCAATAATTTCAGATGTGTTCATTGCAAGTACGGAGGAAGAACTATAAAACTTAATTGATATAGTTGTTGAAGAAAGTGCAAAAATGGATCTATCTATCAATTGCAAAAAGACAGAATGTATTATGATATCCAAAAAGAAGGAGAATCCTATCTGCAGGTTGAGAATAAACGGGGAAGACATAAAACAAGTACAGAACTTTTACTACTTAGGAAGCTGGGTGAGATCAGATGGCAGGTGCGACATGGACATCAAAAGAAGAATAGGGATGGCAAAAGACACCTTTATGAGAATGAAGAGTATACTGACCAATACTAAACTAGGCATGACAACCCACCTCAGAGTACTGAAATGTTACGTTTATCCAGTTATGTTATATGGCTCAGAATGTTGGACAATATCTAGTAACATGAGGAAACAAATTGAAGCAGCAGAGATGTGTTTTTTGAGGAGGATGCAAAGAATATCATGGATGAAACTAATATCTAATGAGGATGTCATGAACAAAGCAAACACAAAAAGAGAAATAATGTATGAGATCATGAAAAGGCAACGTAACGATATCGGACATGTGATTAGGAAAGAGGAGTTAGAATGCACGGTAATTATGGGAAGGATTGAAGGGAAGAAAGCAAGAGGTTGACAAAGACAAATGGTGATGGAGACAACAGCCAGAGAACTGGAAATGAATACCAATGAATTGATCCACTTGACCCAAAACAGGAGTGTGTGGGCCATGGCAGTCAAAGCTCAAACTGGGCACGGCACATGATGATGATGATGATCTATTGCTCAATTTCAATATGTGTATTTTCCTAGACATTTAATAATTTGCATTACATTTGAAACACAGTAACAAAGTAATCTTTTACTGCATTCCTTATGGATTTAATAGTGCCCAATAGGTTATGTGTGGATCAGTGATTTCCATAGCTTCTCAATATCTCAATCAAACTCAGTAAATTTCAAATGTTTGAATAGAATGTCATGGGCACCATTTGAAAACACTATCATGCATCACATGATTGACTAAACTGATCCAATAGATTCTTGTGGTGTGGCTAGGATCATGATGCTATTTACCCCATCTACACAATTTATAACTTTATTTTCCTATATCAGATCCCATCCCCCCACAGCCACCTTTACTTTGGTGAAAACAAATCCATCATATTCAATCTCTTACCAGAACTAAATCCTTCAGTGCAAGTGTGAATTTTGGTGAATTTCCTGTATACGTTTTCATTCCTCCTATGGCGTGGCAATGAGAATCGTACATAGCAATCCAAGTGTGACCTAAGTATGATCTAACAAGTGTTCTGTAATGCTCCAACATGATGACACCACTTTTCTGTGCCTTCTTAACTAATCCACCTACCTGTGAATATTGCAATATCTACTGGAGGCAGGCAGAGACATTCCTGAATCAGTAATAAATTACCATTAATGGTCAGAAATCATCCCAAATAAAGAGTAAAAGCAATATTAATTAGCAGTGTAAATGATAATTCAACAGCTGCAATGTGTGTAAAGAACTAATCTGAGAAATATTGCTATTAACTGCTTCCTCCTATGCATTTCACATCATGCTGTTGTATGAGTTCAACAGTGAGTCAGTCAGTGGAAACTCAATAGTATGGGAGACTCTCAAAACAATCTTTGGATTTCATTGTGTACATTTGCAAAGCCAGATGTGCTGCCTGCATGCCTTAATACTTACTCAGTCAATGATAGCAGCAGCTTCACTTGTGAGTCTTAGTGAAAGCATACAGCCTGTGCACACTAATTTGATCTTACATCACCAAGAAACCAGCCCTAGATGACCCATCTACACTCTTTTACTGAATCTATTTCTGGAAGAAAAGAATGGCGGTGTTTGTTTCTGGGGTATAATGAAACTAAGTGTGGAAATAATTTGTATCAGCAAACAGAAACATTTTTTATGAAGTGAATATTTATATTGGAAATATCTACAGCTCCATTATGCATGAGAATCATTTCAAGATATATAGTGTGTTGCAAAGCCATTGTTCATCGACAAAAGCACTATAAATGACATTCATTACATCTGAAAAATAATTGTATTAGTGCTAACCAGATTAAACAATGTCTGGTCCAAGGAGAATCACTCTCCAGTGATAGAAACAAAAAAGAAATGTCACCAATTAATTATGTGTTGTAGATGAATTCAAAATAAATGATTTGTCCAATCGAATAAAATGTAACTAGCACTCCAATGCATTAAACCATTTATTTTAAACATTGATTAAATGGAATTTAGTCTATACTAACTCAAAGTAATGAATTTACTTCAGGGTATGAGTCTTAATTATGACTTTATTTTGCTGGATTGTCATTTATTGGTTTAAATGGAGCTTGACTTTTTGAGCTAAAGCTTATGAAGTATATTAGGAAGGAGAGAACTTTATCTTTTAAAGTTGTATTATATAAATTAATAAGCATACAGTACTGTGCAAAAGTCTTAGGCATGTATATATATATATATATATATGTAATTCTGTTCTGAGGCTGTATTCTCTGGCCCTGGACTCTCCCACTATTGGAAACATCCTCTCCGCATACGCTCTATCTAAGCCTTTCAATATTCAATAGGTTTCAATGAGATCCCCTCGCATTCTTCTGAACAGCAGCAAGTATTCATCTAAAGCCATTAAACACTCCACTTATGATAATGCTTTTATTCCCCAGATCATTCATATGAACCTCATCTGGATCCTTTCCAATGCTAGACACGTGGCCCAAAACTGCTCACAATACTCCTTACGTCCTTGCCTTTATATTCTAGTCCTCTTGACATGAATGCTAACATTGAATTGCTTTCCTTACTACTGACTTACCTGCAGGTTAACCTTCAGTAATCCTGCACTGGGACTTCCTTTGGCTCTCAAATTTCTGCATTTGCTCTTCATTTAAAAAATACTCTATTCCTTTATTCATTCTAATAAAGTACATTTCCCTGCACTATATTACATCTAACATTTCTTTGACCATTGTCTTAATCTGTTGGAGTCCTTCTGCAGACTATGCTTTCTCAAAACAATCTGCCTACCTAAATTCAAAAAGAAATACTCAATTGGCTCATTCTTGCTATGAGTGACCGTACTGATAATAGGCAGGTCAATATACCACTTAACCCCCCAAAAATTGCAAAAAAATATTTTATGATCATTTATTGTACTATTCGATGTGGAGAAGAACATATCAAAAATTGGACAACTTTGACACATGGGAAAGTCTCCATAAATGACATCAAAAAACAAGATGGCCGCCAGCAGAAAAACGTCAAAAATCTGACTGATAACTATCAAATTAGAAGTTTTTTAAACCTGATGTTTTAATGAATGCTGTTTTCACCAATGTTTTTCGAATAACAATAGTTCCTGGAATGAAAGTTGCATTTGCTCTGACGTCATGATGTCATCAATGATGTAATCAAGGGACAACTTTGGTATTAAGTACTGACATCATGACACATAATGGCTTCTCAGATGCAGTCTTGTTCATCATCCTCTTCTATCACTGGCTCATTTGTCATATTGTCATAGTTACCGTCTTGGCGATGCCCACATGCACTGGAGCATTCCAGCCCATGCTTTCTGCAGGTACACTTTAGCGTATTGCACCCTCCCAAACAGCTGCAGTGAATCATTTGAATAAGTACCTCTGGAGCAGGCCTTTTGTCTGTCATCACTGGAAAGAATTTTTCCCCTTCTACCCTGCATCTCCACTCAGAAGGCTCCATTTCATCATGACAGCCCATCCACTCCATAACCTGGTAGTAGGTCTGCAGGGAGTGAAATTTACATGCCGAGGTGGTTGGTGGCAGTCTTTCAGGTGTGATGAAAGTCTTAGCTCTCACAACTTTCTTACAGAGCATATTGTATCTGATAGATGCCAAGGAGTTCTTTCTGATTTCCATTGAACAATGCCACCATTGCCCTACAGCCATTGGTTTCTGTAACATCCTGACTTTGCTTTGGTGAACAGAACACTTTCAAACAGTCTCTGATTCCCTTTTCTTTCTTGATGATTCTTTGGAACCCTGACTTTCCAATCCCACATACTCTGGATGTTGAGTCGCATCCGGTAAAGGCATGGAGAAACAATAGATCATTACAAGCTGCTTCTCCGAGTATCTGCTTAAGGACCTTGGTATTATAGGCATTTGATTTTGCCTTGTCTGAGCAGAAATAGAGTTCAGTGCAGTTTGTTACCACTACATGGTAGAGCAAGAGTATGAGGAGATCTGTGTCTTCTCCAGTGAGGGTGATAGATTTGAGAGCAGACATTGTGACAGCTGTTTTTGCGATCTCAACGTTGGCATTTCCTTCAGCTTGAATCACTTCGCAGCTTTTCTGTCGCAAACGTTCCATGATGAGCCAGATAATTACCGGCTTGTTTGCCTCATTCGACAAGAAGTCCTCCCTTTTTCCAACAAATTTTGTCACCCTTGTAATGTTCACCTTGTTCGCATTCAAACTTCTACTTTGACGTTGATGAGTACAATCCTTTATGCTTGGTCCACCCCCATAACCATCAAACACTACAGTGGCTCTGGCATAATGTTTGACAGTGATGCCCAGATGGACCTATATTTTAGTTATTACATAAATAAATACAAAGTGAGATTTCTCATTGATACAAAGCAGATAAAAATGTGTGGATTAATCTAAAGTGCCCACATTGAGACTAATGGATCTTTATTTGCATAAACACATTAGGAGGATGGAAGTCTACTGGAACAAGGCACACAAATGGAGAGGAGCCATGGTTTTACTGAATAGGAGATGTAGGCTTGAGAATTTGATCGTCCTGATAAATTTCTATCTCGATATAATGAGGACATAAAAAACATAAAACAAATGTTCATTTTGTCAATTAGATTAATATTTCCATAGTTCATACCCTCTATGTTTGGCAGTGAAAGCTAACTAGATGGTTTAAAAAGTATCTTCATCCAATTATGTCCTGCTTCACAAAGGCAATTAAGAAGGTGCTCACAATTCCAGTATTCCATTATTAGCAGTCATTCCGAAGTTTGGTACTCCCATGAGTACTGATTATCCTATTTATCACCAGTATATTAACAAATGGAGACTAAATTTATGCAAAATCAGGCACTGTTGAAAGTTGGGGAAAAAAGTACGAAGGCTGCCTCCAGATCTCTATCTCAAAAGTGACTGTAAGATAATTATTTTCTTCCACTTGAGATTTAGAAACAACATTGAGAAGAGAAATTTTATTCATCCCTGTGCTCCTATTAATTCTTTACTTGCTACCTACTGCTCAGGTGTGTTCAAATCTTTCCTTGACCTTATCTTTCCTCAGAAATGTGTTCTTTATCTTCTGATAAATCTGTTACCGCTCTAATGAAGAGCATGCCTTCACTTTTAACCTCTCCCTGCTTCAATTTAAGATTCCCATATGGTTTAAGAAGAGCACAATCATCCTGGTACCTAGGAAAAACATGGAAATGTGCCTAATTGAGTACTACCCAGTGTCATTGACAGCCACCATCATGAAGGGTTTCAAGAGACTGGTCATGGCACAAGTTAATTGCAGGAGCCCAGAGAACCCAGCAGAACACCATCTCCATGGACCTACAGTAAAGACACCTACATTAGACTATTATTTATTGACTATGGCTTCGCCTTCATATGATAATTCCAACCAAACTCATCAGTAACTCCATGACCTGAAGATAACAGCTCCCTCTGTAAATGGATTCTTGACATAAGACCATAAAACATAGGAGCAGAATTAGGCCACTTAGCCCATCTAGTCTGAATAAATCTAGCTGATTTGTTATCTTTCTCAATCCCATCATCTTGCTTTCTTCCACTTGCTTGAACTAACCGAGAACCTATCAACCTCTGCTTTAAATATACTGAATGACTTGGCCTTCACAGCTGTCTGTGGCAGTAAATTCCACAGGTTCACCATTCTCTGGCTAAAGAAATTTCTTCCTATCTCTTCTAAATGGACATCCTTCTGTTCTGATGTTATGCGATTTGGTCCTAGACTTAGCCAGCAAAAGAAACATCTTGTCCACATCCACTCTATCAATGCCTTTCAATGTCTGAGAGATTGCAATGAAATCCTCCCTCATTCTTCTAAACGCCAGTGAGTAAAGGTCCAGAGCTATTAAATGCTCCACATACATTAACACTTTCATTCCTGAAATCATTCTTTTGAACCTCTTCTGGACCCACGACTCAGTGATGCCTACAATGTAATACCTGCCAATCTCTAACTGCGCTACTAGATCATCTACCTGATTCTGTATACTGTGTGCATTCAATTATAACACTGTCAGTCCTTATACATCACCCTTTTCGATTTTGCCCCCATGTTACACTTCCTCACAGTTTCACTACACACTGCATTGACTTGTATACAACTGCCTCCACCTCAGCCCTATCACTCTGGTTCCTAGCTCCCTGTAAACTTGGTTTAAATCCTCCCCAGCTGCTCTAGCAAACCTGTCCTCAATGATATTGGACGTCCTTGCGTCCAGGTGTAACCATTCATTTTTGTTGAGGTCATAACTTCTCCAGAAGAGACCCCATCGATCCAGAATTGTGAAACCTTGCCCCCAGCACCACTTCCTCAGCCACTCCACCATCTGTCCTAACATCCTATTCCTGGCCTGACCGGCACATGGTTCTGGGAGTAACCCAGAGATTACTACCTTGGAAGTCCTGCTGCAGCCTCTTCTCTAACTCCCTATAATCACTTTGTAGGACCTCTTCCCTCTTTCTACATATATCAATGGGGCCAACGTGCTCCATGATCTCTGCCTGCTCACCCTTCCTCTTCAGAATCTTTTCCAGCCACTTCGAGACACCCTAGATCCTTGCACTTGGTAAGCAACATACTCTCCTGGCTTCTCTTTCATGGCCACAGAATCTACTGTCCATCCCCCAAACTATCAGGCCTCTTACCTGCATTGCTCTGCTAATCCTCAGTGACACTGGTCTAACTGTTGTTACTCTGCCCTTATAGGTTATACCTCCCAGCAGTATCCAAAAAGGTATGCTTGTTGCAGAGGGGAATGACCAGAGGGAAACTCTGCACTGCCTGCTTCCTCATCATACGTCTCCTTGTGGCCATCCATTAATATCTGAAGCCTACCCTCTAGGTGTGACCTCAGTAAAAGTCTCACCTATGAAGTTTTCAACCTCTTGGTTGGTCCTGAGTACACTCAGCTCTCGGTCCAGCACCTTGACCTTATCAGTCAGAAACTGAAGTTGTGTGACTTCCTGGAGATGTAGTCATCAGGGAGACGATTAGGTAACCTGAAATTCCACATCTCACAGGAGGACTATTCTTGACCAATAGACTGTAATCAATAAGGATAGGTAGCAATACCTCTGCTATAATTCTTCTCAACACTGGCATCCCAGAAGTTTGCATCTTTAGCCCTCTGCTGTAATCCCTATGCATTCATGACTGCATGGACAGATTCTGTTCTAACTCCAACTACAGATCTAAGAAACTTAATAAGTTCCTCTCACTCCTTTCCAATTTTAGTCACTGGACCATAGAAAGCATTCTGACTGGATGAGTCACAAACTGGTCTGGCAACTGTGATGCCTGTGGCCACAAGTAACTACAGAGAGTTTGGGACACAGCTCAGCATATCATGGAAACCAGCCTCCCCCCACTCCCACCTCAATAAAGCAGTCAGCATATTGAAAGACTTCAACCCCACTGGACGTTCTCCCCTTTTCCCTTTCCCTTAGGGCATAAGACACAAAAGTCCGAAAACATGTATTACCAGTCCCAAGAACAGCTTCTGCTCTGCTGATATAAGACTATTGAATAGTCTTTGTTCTAACAATCTACCCCATTATGAGCTTGCAACTTATTGCCTACCTGCACTGTAACTGTTACACTTTATGCTGCATTCTATTCTTGTTTTACCTTGTACTATCTTAAGGCACCATTGTAACAAATTGGTCTGTATGAATGGTATCCAGGACAAACTTTTCATTCTACGTCAGTACATGTGAGAACAATAACCAAAGGAACAAGGCTATAAGCTCAGGAATAACCTCTCTTATATTTCTTCAATTCCCTATTTCTCTCTTGGTCTACGTGGTGTTCTTTAAAACCTTCTCTTTTGACACAGAATCTATGATCTGTCCTGACATTTCCTTGAGCATCTCCATAACATTTTTTGTTGTTGAGGTTCCTGTGAAGTGCCTTGGAATTTTTTCTACATCAAGGACACTTAATGAATGTAGGAGATTCTGATGATTGTGCTAGTCACTCATGTACATTGCTGTGCTTGTATGAAGGTATCGTTTTAATACTTCATTTCCCTTCTTTAAAAAGAAAAAAAATTACAAGAGCAATTTTAAAGAAAATAGATCAGAGCTAACAAAATAACTCATCCATTTCTCTTGTAGGATTTGTGAACATGTTACGACCCATCAATTCACTCGATGTGAGACTAACAAGATATATTCATTAGTACAAAGGTTTCAAAGGTTTCCAAGGCACATGTAGTGTCAGAGAAATGTATACAGTATACATCCTGAAATACTTTTTCTTCACAACCATCCACAAAAACAGAGGAGTGCCCCAAAGAATGAATGAGTTCAATGTTAGAACCCCAAAGCCCTCCCCCCCAGCTACCCTCTCCCACACATAAGCAGCCACAAGGCATCAATCTCTCCTCCCCTACCAGCAAAAGAAAATGCATTGGCAACCCCAGCAAGCCCTCAAGCATGCAACAAAGCACCAATAAAAACACACACTTGCAGTACCCCAAAGACTACTCATTCACCCGGTATTCAAATATCCACAGGCTTTCTCTCTTGCTAATAAGGGAAAAAAAATATGTCTCCATTTCACAGTGAGAAGGGAGACATAACAAACAGCTTGCTGATTTACACAGTTAAATATGTGTTGCATTGCTTTTTCTGAGCTCTGTGCTCAAAGAACTCGGGTCTCTGGGTACACAGCCAGCAGCCAGGTCGCTGCTTTCGTTCTTTCGTCTCTCACAACACACCGAATTCCTGCAGAAGCACTGACCTTCTGTCTCCAGACACAAAATCCCAGAACTCCGAAGGTAAGCTAATCTCCTAGACCGCATCTTTGGCATATCAAATAATAGCCAGTCATGAAACCCTGAGAGTGGGTCCCATTCCCGTAAAGAACCAAAGTCAGCATGTAACTCCAGGTCAGGGTCTTCAAAAGAACCCTGAAAGGGAGAAATAAGTATATTAAAGATAGAAATAGAGCTGTTTCAGAAGGTGAAAGCAAAGGAGTCGTTGTTAGGTGCCATTGTCTCTCTTAAGCGCCTCCTCCTAACTTCTAACAGAAATAAGGAGGGCTTCTGCACCTACCTTGAAAATAGTCTGTCTGAGTCCCAAGGAGAGATAAATTTGTTTTCCTGAGACACACTGTCTCACACCTCCAAGTAAAACACAAGGATCATCACCAGCCACTGTAGATGGGTAAATCCTTTGACTCCTTTAATCAAAAGATCTGTCCAATAATATTCTCAAATTTGGCTGCCCAAGAAAATTCAGCTCCATTTTATTATTGCTTAATAATGGTATGTATGTTATGATGATAAACAATGTTTAAAAGGAAGTTAGACAGGAACAGACAGAGATACATGGCTAAAGACAAGCAAACAGGACTATCCTAGCTGGAAATTTTGATTAGCATGGACCAATTGGGCTGAAAATTCTATTTCTGTGCTGTATGACTGTGATTATATATCAAGCCTACACTAGGCATCATCTCTGTCATTGGACTAAAACATGTACAACTAGACCCAAGAATAGCTTCTGCTCTGCTGTTATAAGACAATTGAATAGACTCTTGAATAAGAGTATTGACTTGGACTAACCACCAGAGACAACAAATCCAAGTAAACAAGCTAGTGTCCTGGTGGCATCACAGCCTGGAGATGAATGACCTCAAAACCGTGAAGATGCACATCGACTTCAGGAGAAAGGTGTCTCCTCTGCACTCACACATCATCAACAACTCTGCTCTTCCGTCATGGAGAGCATCCTCGCATCAGCCATTACTGTCTGCTTTGGTGCAGCATCCTCTCATAATACTACAGTGAACTGTCAGGTCAGCAGAAAGAATAATTGGCTGCAGTTTACCATCACTGCAGGACGTGTAAGTGACCAGTACAAAGAGGAGGGCAGGAAACATTATTGAGGACACTACCCACTCTGCAAACTGCCTTTTCCAACAGCTCCCTTCTGAAAGGTGCTATAACAAATTAAAAGAAACACTTCATAACATCTTAAAAGATTTTTTCTTAGGTGGTTAATATGATCAACCATTCTGGTTAGACCATCCTCACCCCTCTATATTACCCCCATCACTGTACTATTGACACTTCAAATCACTTCAAATGTTGGTGATTATATATTTACGCACATTTTATTCCATATCTATCTTTAACCTCTAACTTTATTTTTTAATATAATTCTTTATTCTTTATAATTAGAGAATATTGTTTTTTTTTCCATACATGTTGTGCCCTGACTAACATACCACTGCAAATTCCTAATACATGTAATTGTATATGACAACTAAAAATGATCCTTGATAAAGTTGATCTTGATCTCAGTCATGACTGGTGTCCATCATGGTCCTCTTACTCCTCCACAACTTTCTCAATCTTGTAACAATATTGCATCTCACTTCCAAAAGTCTTCCTGCAGCAATGCTTTTAAGAACTAATGGAAATCTGTTCAACCGGCAGCAATGATACTCCAGAAACAAGGCAAATATTCAATAACTGAACTACAGTATGCAGGCGAGACTTACATTTGCATATGCCCGGAGACCAAGCTTTAATAAATGGTCAGCACTTTCACCAAAGTATATCTAAATTGCAAAACCAAGGTTCTGTCCCAATCTGCACCTACTACACCTACCACACTCCCACAATAAAGGCTTATCGTAAGCCACTTCATATCTATTGGGACCGAGCTCTTGTCAGAGAGTGACATGTACTGTATGATTGTCTTCAGTGTATTGGGGCAATCTTGAGTCATGAGGAAAAAGGTATATGAAGGTCACACATCAACTAAACAACAACGATCTCTGACGCCTGTATACATCTGACACCTGGACCACCTACAGCAGGCATCAAAAGGTATTCAATTGTCAAAATGCTATTTCCACAAAATCCTCCAAATTCATTGGAAGGATAAGCAGAACAAAGTCAATGTCCTCTCCCTGGCCAACATCACTAGCATTGAGGCCCTATTTACATTTAGCCAACTAAATTGGGCAGGAAATGTCACATGCATGCCTAATGCTAAACATTCTTTCAGACATCGCACCCTACAAAAACTCATTTCAGGGAGGTAGCACCTCGGCCCCCTGCAACTCCGCATCCTCCCCACCCCCAGTCGACCTCCAAGGGTGTATGTCAGGGGTCCCCAACCTTTTTTGCACCACGGACCTGTTTAGTATTGACAATATTCTTGCAGACCGGCCGGCCGAGGGGCGGGGGGGAGTGTTCAGGTAGGGTTAAATTCACCTGAACACTTCCAAATAAGGGACAAAAGTAGCAGTCAAATCCCGGGACACTTTACCACAGGAAAGACTACCATGACCATGAAACCTTGCGCGGGCACCTGTGTGCACAAGCATGACATGCGCATGTGACGTGTGCATGCACGTACATGCCGATTTTTTTCCCCACAAATTGGTTTTACCTTCATCTTCCTGACTACACTGTACATACATTATTTCTACTTTATATAGGCTGTATATTTATCATATCATTCTGGCGTTTACTATATGTTAATGTTATTTTCGGTTTTATGTGTTATTTGATAGGTTATTTTTTGGGTCTGGGAACACTCAAAAATTTTTCCCATATAAATTAATGATGATTGCTTCTTCACCTTACACCATTTCAGCACAAAAGGTTTCACAGGAGTGCTCTACGTTAGCGGGGGAAATACGGGATAAGGGCGGTCCCATATGCGACAAACCAATTTAGCCCAATACACGGGATGTCCCGGCAAATACGGGACTGTTGGCAACTCTATGTTCAAGTTCAACAGTGCGTGACAGGGAATGACGAAAGGTGCAGCTGACTCATATCGTTTCCTCGCGGCATGGTAGCAGTCCGCGGCCCAGTGGTTGAGGACTGCTGGTGTATGTAATACTTTGTTTACTGATTTTGTCTAATCTGTAAACCAAGTTGGGTATATGCGGAAAATGTGACGTTAACATATGTACTTATATTATATTCAAGCAACACACATAAAAGTTGCTGGTGAACGCAGCAGGCCAGGCAGAATCTCTAGGAAGAGGTGCAGTGGACGTTTCAGGCCGAGACCCTTCGTCAGGACTAACTGAAGAAAGAGTGAGTAAGGGATTTGAAAGTTGGAGGGGGAGGGGGAGATCCAAAATGATAGGAGAAGACAGGAGGGGGAGAGATGGAGCCAAGAGCTGGACAGGTGATAGGCAAAAGGGATACGAGAGGATCATGGGACAGGAGGTCCGGGAAGAAAGACAAGGGGGGGGGGACCCAGAGGATGGGCAAGGGGTATATTCAGAGGGACAGAGGGAGAAAAAGGAGAGTGAGAGAAAGAATGTGTGTATAAGAATAAGTAACAGATGGGTACGAGGGGGAGGTGGGGCATTAGCGGAAGTTAGAGAAGTCGATGCTCATGCCATCAGGTTGGAGGCTACCCAGACGGAATATAAGGTGTTGTTCCTCCAACCTGAGTGTGGCTTCATCTTTACAGTAGAGGAGGCCGTGGACAGACATGTCAGAATCATCTCACTCTCACATCTCCCCCTCCCCCTCCAACTTTCAAATCCCTTACTCACTCTTCCTTCAGTTAGTCCTGACGAAGGGTCTCAGCCTGAAACGTCGACTGCACCTCTTCCTAGAGATGCTGCCTGGCCTGCTGCGTTCACCAGCAACTTTGATGTGTGTTGCTTGAATTTCCAGTATCTGCAGAATTCCTGTTGTTTGCACTTATATTATATTATCATGTTTATTCTATTACAACATTAAGCAAGTCTACAGGGAGTTTGGCCTCATCACATAGGACATCAATAGCGTAGCTCCTTAGCAGCTGGCCAGCTAGTTTAAATAACGCTAGCTATGTTAATGAACGAATGACACCTGTTAAAGTCACCTCAACATGTCTTTTACAGTCTTAACCCACCATGGGCAATAGAAAAGTCACTGTTGCAAACAGTGCAGCGAGCAACACTGTCATTATTTTTGAGATCGACTGTAAAGCCTGCCCACAGAGAAAACTGATAGGTCTACTTGCAGGGGTCCCCAACCTTTTCTGCACCGTGGACTGGTTTAATATTGACAATATTCTTGCGGACTGGCCAACCAAGGGAAGGTGTGGGTGGGTGTGTTAAGCACGACCGGAATATAGGTGATAAGTCAACTATAAGTCCCTTATAAGTGGCTAATACACTCAATTTTGTTTCTAAAAGGGTTTATCTAACAAATTTATTATTAAACACACAGCACATATTTTCCTCGCATGAATATAGTGATAAGTCAATTATAAGTCACTTATAAGTCAATAACTTCATAACATTTTAAATAACGTTTGGATATTAAAGACACAGCACATATTTTACCCGTATGAACATATAAAATCATTGCAACACACCAATATCGCTGAATCAGTGGGAGCCCTGGGTTTGTTTCCCTGCAACAAGATGGTCCCATCGAGGGGTGAGGGGAGACAGCGATACCCGAAGGGGGGTTCCTTATGATCACTCTATTCCACAATTTAGTTTTCGTTGCGTTCATTGCAGAAAACCCCTCTTCGCAGAGATATGATGTTGGAAATGGAAGCAACATTTTCAGTGCATCCATGGCTATCTCAGGATATTCAGCCTTGACGTTGATCCAGAATGCTGGCAGAGATGTTATGTCAAACATACTTTTCAGCCCGCCGTCATTTGCAAGCTCGAGGATTTGATCTACTTCCCGGCCTGACACGGATGCCGCCTGGGTAATGACCTCACTTGCGTTCAAGTGTAACAGTGGGTGTGACAGGGAATGAGGAAAGGTGCAGCTGACTCATATTGTTTCATATTGCCAAATCATATTGTTTCCTGGTTGGGGACCACTCTTAGCACGAAGAGAGACCAATCAGGATGCTCGCTCTCGCTCTCCCTCTCCCTCTCAAAAAAATCGATTTCTGGGATATTGTATATAATTTCCAGGTGTTGGGGAGCCACTCTCAATATGCGGAAGACTCCCGGAACTTCCGGGAGAGGTGGGATATCTGTTCTTTTCTGAGCTATGTTATGGAAAACGATTACCAAACAGAGTGAAGAAAAGCTTAGGTGCCATGTCCAAACTTTCATGCAGAAATGCTGCATTATTGTTGACTCCTGGGAATACCTGGCATCCGATCTTTCAAAGAGCACTCTGATGATATGGTGAACCATGAGGCAGTGCATCAGAGGCAACAAAGCCCCTGCTTAAACAAATGAAGGAATGGGCCACCCTTCCAAGTATCCAACCGTGCTCCAGCTTGCACCTCGTGCACTATGTGTGGAAAAGCCTGAGTTTCCCAAATGGACCTCATTATGTTAATCAGATATCATCAATCTGGAGTGAATGCATGTTGTCCTTGATTTCCACAGGTTGTCTAAAAAGACTGATACTTTAAAAGTACTCTGTTATCTGAAGAGTAGTTTAACTATAGTTACGATAAAGTATTGATCCTATACATTTCTGGCCTCCATCTCAGATGACTGGATCCACTGAATGAATCAGAAGAGTTCCTGCAATTAAAAAAAACAAAGAAACACATTTTAGTTGAGTTGAATAAATAGTAATACACTCATATCAGCCATGGTTATACTCTCACAGGTTTAAGAATGAAACAGCAAATTATAGCAATTCTTTATTTTGCCTTAGTCTGATTTTCTTACATTGAAATGCATCCCCTTGTCATATAGTGCAACATTGCCTGAAGTTTGCCAAATCTAAATAACAGCAGGTAGCTAACCTCTATATTCCCAGGATTTCATCTGACAAAAAAAAATCCATGCTGTTCAGTAAACATAATAAATTACAGCTCATATAGATAAGGCAAGCAGATCTCCAAAAATCCCTTTATAAGTTGCATGGCTGGTTACAAAATTAAATTGAATTTAAATTTGCAATTCCACCTTCTAAATAATTAATCAAAAGTGACATCTAAAACAGTAGTGTTGAGAAATGAATAAAATAGTTAAAGTGACACCATCATATTGCACATTACCACATAGAGGCGGAAGCTAAATGCTTCACAGCTTCATAATAATTTAAAAAGCAGTGAGTTTGTAAGGGGTCATTAGTCTTGACTGATTTTGTTTCCCTTTGAAGATAACTGACTGTCTTAGATGTGTTTCCCATTTGTAAATCAGATAGTACAACTCAGTGACAGAACCACAGAAGCAGAAGTTCAACATCATTCAGAAATAGCAAACACTTCATAAATTCGGTTTTAAAAGAACGACTTGGATCCAGCAAAGTTGTCCCTTTTTGTTGATGTACCGATCATGTTTTTTCAGCATACCGAGTCATTCATTTTGCTTCGCTCATCACAGGGACTGTAGTCACCACGTTCTGCTTTTGTTTCAGATTTCTAGCATCAGTAATCTCTTGCTTTTCAATAGCAATACTTTGTATTCATTCGGTGGTGATGGGGAAAGGAGGTAAGTGGGCAATGTGGGTTGGGTTTAGGAATCAGTATGACTATAACCTATCTCCTCTGACTCTATCGCACCCTGATCATAATTAAATCAATTGATGCCTTAAAATCCTAGTCAACAGTAACCATTCGACACTGACCATCCATTCTAATTGATGTCATTGGGTTTTGACATTGAACTTGTGTGCATGGCTAAAGCTTAAAAGTTTTCTTTGTGTAAAATATCATGTGACTATGATCCAGGTGCATATTGGAACATGTTCCTTTTTGAATTTAGGGGAATATTAAACTGCAAATCTTTGTCAATATGATTAATGAGGTAACATTACAGCTTCACATCCTATTCTTCTGCTGCAGCAATGACTTTTATTTTGAATAAATTATTTGTTTTCTTCATCATCTGTTTACTTTAAGCCTTTAGAATTAAGCGTCAGTTTAAAAATTGTGGGACCAAAGCAGCCTGGGAACTGACTTGCTGTTCTGAAATTCCATGGTGCCACAGCTGATGCAAATTATTCGTTCCCAGACCACTCCTCATCACTACTTGTTAAGAATGGAGTGTGCAAACTGGAAATAACAGATACAGTATATAAAGATATCGTAAGCAGATACCATAAATTCATCATTAATTATGGTTCTGAATTTTTGGTCCATCAGATCAATGAAATAACTTACAACAGATATAAAAAAGACGTAACTAGAATGCATACAATGCAGAGAAAAGGAATTATTATCAAAAATTAAGCCACAACAGTATTTCAGGTTTTGTGAAGTTAGTTCACCAATATTGTTTTCAATTAGGTTCATCATTGTCTTAAAAGCCACGGAGCTTAATGTGCATTTTTACTTTTAATTTAGAATCAGAATCAAGTTTATTATCACCAGCACGTGTCATGAAATTTGTTAACTTAGCTGCAGCAGCTCAATGCAATGTGTGATAATATAGAAGGAAAAAATCATTCAATTGCAGTAAGTATATATTTGCATATTAAATAGATCTTAAATAGTGCAAAAACAGAAGTAATATAAAATTAAAAAATGAGGTAGTATCCAAGGGTTCAATATCCATTTAGAAATCGGATAGCAGAGGGGAAGATGCTGCTCCTGAATTGCTCATTGTGTGCCTTCAGGCTTCTGTACCTCCTTCTTGAATGCCCTGGGTGTTGGGGCCCCTAATAATGGGCGTTACCCTTCTGAGGCACTGTGCCTTAAAGGGGTCTTGGAAACTATGGAGGTTCGTACCCAAGATGGAACTAACCAATTTCCCCACAACTTTCTGTAGCTTCTTTCAGTTCTGTGCAGTAGCCCCCCTCCGCCCAACACCAGACAATAATGCAGCCTGTCAGAATGCTCTCCATGGTACATCTATTGAAGTTTACAAGTGTTTTAGGTGACAAACCAAATCTCTTCAAACTCCTGACAGAATATAGTCGCTGTCTTGCCTTCTTTATAACTGCATCAATATATTGGGACTAGTTTAGACCCTCAGAGATCTTGACACCCAGGAACTTGAAATTGCTCACTTCCCCACTTCTGATCCCTCTGTGAGGATTGGTTCACATTTCCTCATCTTACTCTTTCTGGTCCACAATCAACTCTTTTGTCTTACTGACAAAAGTAAAAGCATACAAGAACTTAGAAAATTAAATGGTAAATTGATGGCTTTGCATAAAACTTCTATTCTGCACCAACAATAGGTATTCACATTAATTTAAAACTGATATTTTAATTTTGTTTTAACAAATATTGAATTTCTGTTTTTAATAAGATCAGCCCATGAACTAAAAAATAATCTGATTAGAACAGCAATGGCTCAAGACACTTATTCAATCGTTTGGTATATATGGAGGAAACAGACATATCACTTGACAATAAAATCAGCCAACAGACTGATATGTTACTAAAAAAAAACAGGAGTTCGGCAGGTCAGGCAGCATCTGTGGAGGAAAATGGACAGTCAATGTTTCAGGGTGAGACGTTTCATTTAGACTGAAGGAGTAGAGGAGAGAAAGCCAGTGTAAAGAGCTGAGGGGCATAGGTGGAAAAGAGTTGGTGAGGAATGAGTGGATCCAGGTAAGGAGAGGTTCTTGCCAGATAATTTCAGGTGGGAGAGGGAAGGGTACTTAAAACAATGTAGGATAAGATAGTGGCAAAAGAATGTACTAAGGAAGAATACTAAGTCTGGGTGAGAATGTGATCAGAAAACAAGAGAGCAGTGAGAGAGGATGGTAATTTGTGATAAATATGTTTAACATTTGTATGTGGTAAGTCTGGACAACCGGAAATAGCACTAGGAATTTTGCTTACTGCCAATTTCTAGAGCATGGGATTTATTGTATTCCACCTTGCAGTAGATGTAAATCCTCACTTTCTGGTAATGAGAACACGAAAAATAATAGCTGAGGAAATCTCATAATTCCTTATTTCCGATCCACTCTCCTGCCTCATTCCCCGAGTGGCCAAAAATAGATGGATGTCAACTTTATTATTGCTTTCCGTGGTAGCAAATTCTGTCAGTATTAAGATGAGGCAATTTCAATATTCTGTGCGTAATTATGGTTGGTGACTGAACAGTTTTGTAATGGGATGATTTCATAATTATTTTTGTATACTATAGGTAACAGTGATTTATTTACTTATTATTTATTTATTGAGATACTGCACAGAATTGGTCCTTCTGGCCCTTTGGGCCACACTGCCCAGCAATAACCTGGTTTACTCCTAGCCTAATCACGAAACAATTTACAATGACCAATTAATTACCCAACCAACCGGTATATCTTTGAACTGTGGGAGGAAACTGAAGCACCAGGAGGAAACACACACGGTCATGCGGAGAACATACAGGCAGCAGTGGGAACTGAACCTCGGCCGCTGGTACTGTAAAGTGTTATGCTAACCACTATGCCACTATGCTGCCTCAATTATCTGTCGGAAGGTTAAGCAACAGTGAAGGCAGTGCAAGTATATAGAGAAGAATGTGAATTTTTATTTCCTTTGGGGATTATTTTGGTTGAAGTGAAGCTTTGCCTGAGGAATAAAAGGTCACAAAATGATTTATCTACAATTTATCCAAAGTGCCACCTTTCATTTCTTTGTCAATTGGTGAAGCAAAGTAATCATAGACTTGTACAGTATTTTTGCCTTTATCCACAATATAGAGATGAAACAATGTTTGGAAATAGCAACAAAGCTAATTTTTACATTCAATTAACTATAATACCAGTCTAGCATTTGAGTAGCCATTCTGAGTCAACTGAGTTTGGTAATATCCATCAGTATAACACATCATCAGAAAAAGAAAACAATGAAATACACTGAAAATGTGCAGTGACATCTGGGATTTGACAAGGACCATTCCTCGGATCAATAGAAATGAGAGAATATTAGCTTGACTAGGAACAGCATTGCTCTTCCTTGCCTACAGCTGAAGATTATATTATTCTGAAATTGGCCTATTTAGCACTGGGATTGAAGTATGTTTTAATTTGCAAGGCTAAGTCTTTTGGCAGTGCAGTTTTTATGATACTGCCACTGCAGTTACTTAACTCTTGCTCATTATTAGAAATGTCAAATGCATATTTTTATTGAACCACAGGCAACGTGACAATCCCTTCAATGGGTACAGTAACTGTGTTTAATTGACAGAAATGAATGTTAAACAGAAACTAATATCATCCCCTGACTAGAAACATGACAACATTCCCTGACTGCAATGCATTTTTCAAATGACTACTGCAGCATACCATACTGAAAGAATTTTATCCTTGAATTATATTAGTACTCATCATTCCTTCTTTTATTGCATATTGCTAAAAGAAGACAGCTTCCTTAATTGTTCTGAGCTTCTTCCTTGATTTCTCTCTTCTTGCTTCTCACTGCTATTTTATTTTGCATTTTAACAGAAAAGAATAGGTGTAGTAGGGTTCTACAAGTCTACGTGTCAATAACTGATGAGAAAGGAATAATTGACCAAGTAGCCATAGCATAAAAGCAAATATGACATTCTGCAGGAAATAGAAATTTGAAATAAAGTAAGAGATTTTGAGATATTCATAGGTTGGACAGGATTTATGAACAGAAAGTACAAAGTTATGCTAACACTTTAATTCAAAAGCCTTCTGTTGATGACAGTTCTAATGAATTGCCATTGAAATGAAAGATCCATTTTGCTTTGTTCTGCACCAATTCTTCCTTACCCTCTGAAATGTTTAGTAATGTATCTGAATATAACATAATTAAGTTAGTGCTTTGTATTCTGGTGAGAGATACAAAAGAGAGAGAAAGAGAGAGAGACAGGTGAGAGAGAGAGAGAAAGAGAAGAAAAGGGAATTAATTGTGGAGAGGAGTAAGGAGAGAAAGAGAGAGAAAATAGGGAGTCTTGGATTTAGGTTACATAGTTACATATTTATACAAGCAATCTTTAGAGTAGTAAGGCTACGATTGACCAGAATAAGCTGGGCAGTAATATCATAAATAAACCTGAAGACGAAATAGGAGAAGTGCTATTGTATAAATGTTAAACTGCAGGACAAGCAGATGCTGCTGAAGGACACAAGTTTCAGCCATGTAATTGGCCAAACCATCAATGAATGCCAGGGTAAAACAACAAAAAAAAAATTAATGGAAGACAAAAATAATAGAGATTGTAAAGTACAGAGATGTAAAGAACAGCAGAAACAAAAATCATGAAAGTACATTTGCTGAAAATCTGAATTAAATGCAGAAAATACCAGAAGTATCCAGCATTCAGCTCAGAATTTTTTCTGTGAAGGACAAATGTGAACCTGAGATTATTTTAGTAACAGCGTGATCTTTGTCACTGGTGATGATGCTGTTGTTTTATTTTTATTTTTAAAATTTCATAAATTTGAATTGTCCAATTGTCATGAACAGGATCCAAACTTGATCAACAGGTGCTGGGTTTGTAAATTATTAGTATGCTACTGTATTTTCTTCCAATACATTCTCTCTGTCTATACGGCTGTATTAAAAAAAATGACAAACAGCTCTGCTCATAATGATCACTGACTAAGGCACCACAGTAGTGTTGCAGTTAGCGTGGGATGTCAGTGTTTGGAGGTCAATTCTAGCATTATCCTTCTTGTGGAATCTATGGGTTTTTCCCCAGGTGCTCCCATTTCCTTCCACAGTCCAAAGACATACCGAGTAGGTTACTCGATCATTCAAATTGTCCCGTGATTAGGTTAGGGTTCATTTGGGTTGGTGGGGGTTGCTACAGCTGCACAGCTCAGAAAGCCAGAAGGGCTGACTGTGTGCTGTATCACTAAATAAAAATAAAAGCTTCTGGAAATATGGGAAGTAATAAATATCCTTTATCTATCGAGAGTGCTATAATTTTAATTGAATGAATCATGAAACTAGCATGTATATTCTTAATTCCTTCCTTTCTCACTGTTGTAACTGCCACAATGGTTCTCTTTTCAGAAGGTAACCTATTTCATTTTTTGAAGCATTACGTGAGTCACAAGAAACATTAAATCAGTATGTCAAATTTCCATTAAAAAATGTTCTGATTCGGAACAATTACCTCACTGGATAATTATATATACCCACTGCAATAATGATCAATTTTTGTCCAGGATCAGAAAACAGGGAACATATTTAAAAAAAATGTTAAGCTGTTTCTCAAAGAAATTTGACAAATTTCCAATTAAGCTAATAAGAAAAGGCCATTATCGTACAATGAAATGGAAATGTTCATTTAATGAAAACAAATATTAAAAATAAACTGGTACACATCGTGAGTAACAATTCAATAGCTATAATTAAACCTTTCAGTCCACTGGCATCACAGGCAGACAACCAACTGCAGAGCCTCTGTCTCATTAGTTAGCCAAATTAAAACTTCAACTGAGCCCCATCAAGTCACGTGGGCATGGAACCTATGATGGATTCAAAGTATAAACAGTTTTTCTGTCCTGCCTGCTCTTCATCTCCTCCCTGAGGCAGCCTGATTGACACTAACAAGAAAAAGAAAATTACAAAGAAAGATCTTCTTTTGACTAATAACCTGTCAACCCTAATGATGTACAAAACAAATATGTTATTTGTAAAACTTAGAGAGGTTTGTTGTCAAACTTCTGCAGGCAGGGAGAGAAAAGGGATAAAGTCAAACTAGAAGTTGTGTTTTGAATATGCAATTATTCTAAGTTTTGTCGGGAAATGTAAAGAAAGCTTGACCCAAATGCAGAGAAGCAGAGATGATTCAGCAGTGAACGGTGACTTTAATAATAGCAAGGCATAACGGCCACTAAGCAAGAGATAGTGGACACTAACATCACAGACAAGATTACTCAAGGCCAGGAGCAACTGGTTGAGCTTTGTTGTGTGAATAAGGATTGTGGATGAAAGCTGGGTTTAAATAGGCTGCAGGTGATGGGTTAGAAATGAGTGACAGGTGAATCCTGTTAGCTGGGTAGAACTGGGCCTGACATGTTTGGATTAAATATAATTGAAAATTTAAGGGGTTGTTCCAGTTAAGAAGCAAGAGTGCTATAATCATAGCATACTGAATTCTGTTTGTTTTGAGCATATTTATCACTATTGTATAGAGAATTAATTTGCATCTTTAATTGTCTCATCTATATTCAAGATACTTCATTGATGACAGTAGGTTATCAACACTGTTCTGACCACAGCTGGGAATATAAAAGTCAACATGAATATACAAGAACATAATGTTTCTCAAGTGAAGGCTAATTCAAATTATAATTTCCTTATTTGTGATTATGTTGTGTATTCTCTCCAACCATACAGAGTGCTCATCAGAATAGTTCTGGAGAAGATAGAGTGAGCAAGGATAATGAGGCACATAAGGACCAAGGCTGTTTATTGTTAAATATTTATTGCAGACTTTTCTCAGCTAGCAGCTGGACATATTGTTTCTTCCACCAGCCATGTTCTGCTGACATCACCACTAAAGGAGGCTCAGGTTCAGAATGCAGTGATTTGAACAGGTATGCCATCTGCTGCAAGGATTCCTGTGTTCAGTGGGTAGCTGTGGTGCTTTACTGTTTCTCTAATAAAAAAAAATGTTGTCACATGGCACGAAGATCAGTCTTCCTTCCATCTGTCCATTAGTCTTTGCAAGACCATCTGTGAATAACGACAATGGATTTCAATATAATTGCTCCTTTGTTGCCCTGAGTGTTGGAGGAACATTGCCCCTAAGTTTCCTTTATCTCATCATGACTTGGAAACACTAAAGATAAACTGATTGCTTTGCAAATAACAGCTTATTTATTTATTTTTAATTTTACTTATTTAGAGATACAGCGTGTTAACAAGCCCTTCAGTCCATGCAGCCCAATTACACCCTTGTAACCAATTAAGCTACTAACCCCTACCTCCTTGGGATGTAGGAAGAAATCAGCTTCCAGAGGAAACCCACATGGTCAAGGGGAGAACATACAAACTCCTTACGGACAGCGCCTGGAAAAATTAAACTAGATTTCCTGGCATTGTAAAGCGTTAGGCTAACTACTATGCCAACATGCCTCACCATTGTTATTTGTTAGCAATATACAATGGAATACCTTCAAGGTCAGAAGCAAGAGCAGACTATGTATGGGGACCAGCCAGGACATGATGAACTAAGTGAGAGAATCTCTAAGAATACATCCTCATTATAACTTCAGTGAGTCATTGTCCATAGATACAGAAACAGACATAAACCAATCTCTGGTATGGGTCACTTAACATCTGAAGAAAAAGCTGGAAGCAGCATCTGTGGAGAGAGGCATGCAGAATTAATGATTCACATTAATAACGTTCTGGCAGCCTATTCTAATAAAGGAATATTTTCACTTTGTGATTCACATTTCCAGCATATGCAGTAATTTGCTTGTTGATGAGTAATAAGCTTGCATTAGTATAACAGATGTCAACCAAGGCACAGGTGATGGCGCAATTGTAGGTAATACTGAAGATCCCATCTCAAGAAGGGAAGAACAACAATACCGGAAAAGAGCAGACACAAGGGGCTGCAGATGCAGGGACCTGATGCAACAGATGCAATGCTGGAAGAACTCAGGGGATCAGGCAGTATCTGTGGAGGGAAATGCATAGTCAATATTTTGGGTTGAGACCCTTCATCCATCTGAACCATCCTCCAGCAAAGACCCTATTTTTTTCAAAAATCCACATCTGGAAATAGTCAGAGTAATCTGGGTGTAATGAAAAATATATAATTAATATTTTGGGTTGTGAAGGTAGAAGGAGCTGCAGCAGGAAGAATGAGAAAATTAATCTTCACATCAGGTCAACATCCATCAGTGGACAAGTGTGGACAGTAAGTAGCTGTAGGATTCATAAGGCCATGATGTCATAAGACATAGGAACAGAAATAGGCCATTCTGCCTATCAGGCCTGCTCTTCCATTCCATCATGGCAGATTTATGATCCCTTTTAACCCTGTTCTCCTGCCTTTTCTTATAACCTTTGATGCCCTTATTAATCAAGAACTTAACAAGCTCTGCTTTAAATATACCCAGTCACTTGGCCTCCACAGTCATCCATGGCAACAAATTCCACAGATCTTCCATAGATCTTTCATTATTTGACAGGCTTCAATGAGATCCCCTTCATTCTTCTAAACTCCAGTAAGTACAGGCCCAGAGTCATCCAAATGCTCCTCATTTGTAACTATTCCATCCCCAGAATCATTCTTATGAACCTCCTCTGGGTCCTGTCCAATGGCAGTATGTCCTTTAGCAGGTAGAGAAAATGCAGTCAAAGCAATTAACTACTGATTTTGAGATGTGAAATTGGGATGCTAAATTATTGAAATGTAGCATTAAACTATAAGTTTAACATTAGTTTGTGCTTGGTTCAGTTTATCCACGTAAGTTCCAGAAAAAAAAGGATTAACATTGAATATCCAAGGAAAATCCCACTTTTTTATTTCTACATTGCCAGTTACAATTTTTTATTCCTTTGCAATCGCTGAAGATGTTCTCTTATATCTGATCATTTTACTTTCCTGTTAATTCCTTTTAGCTCTCTGTGACTTTACCTTTCATGATCTCCGAACCACACAACTACAATTTCCATTCTGAAAGAAATTACCAAATATGCTGATCTTTAGTAATGTTGGTCAAGTAGCTGTGGTAAATGGAATTATTGTATAATATTTCATACCCAGCCACAACGAAAGGCACAGGTTTAAGGTCAAAGTTCAGTAAATTTGAAGTATGCATATGTCACCATTTAGTACGCTGAGATTCATTTTCTTGCACGCGTTCATCGTAGAACAAAGAAATACAATAGAATCACGAAAAACCTACACATGATGACTGACAATTAATATGCAAAAGAAGATCACCTTTGCAAATATAAACAAAACAAATAATAAAATAATAATAATAATAATAATAATACAAATAATAAATGCCAAAAATGCAAAGAGTAACCAGAAACAATCCAATACATTACAGGATCCTGCAGCAGTTAAATTCATTCTGATTATTTACACAGGCACAATCAAGTAGCAAACATCAGTCACCAAAATTTTGCTTTAAAATATAAACTCGTAAAAGAAAACATAGCTTATTATAAGTAGAATCCTGACCGAGTTTTAGAGTCAGACTCCTACAAATTATATCTCGACCCATTCATTATTACAAATAGGACAATCCATAATATCCACCTGGATATAATATTACAGGATAAACAAGCAAGAACAACTTACATAATATATATAGCTATTCCAAATGCATATAATATACAGAAATCAATGTGAAAATTTCCAAAAATATACTGAATTAAAAGAGAAAATTGAAAAACTATGGAACATGAGCAGGGTATACAATAGCAATATCTACAGTGGATACCATCCCGAAGTCATTACACAACAGCATTAAACAATTAGGTCTACATAGCAATATTTATGTAAATCTCTAGAAAACTGAAATACTAAACACAACCAGAAGCATCCAAAAGTTAGAATGTCTATAATCTATAAGACAGAATCTCTATCTATAAGATAAAATATATAATAGAAGTAAGTGTGCTGGGCTATGCCTCAGGTTTTACCACTTGAGCCGAGAAAAAATAAAAATATAATTATTTAGACGGGGAGAGAATTCAAAATGCAGAGATGCAAAGAGACTTGGGAGTCCCTGTGCAAGATACCCTAAAGGTTAACCTCCAAGTTGAGTCGTTTGTGAAGAAGGCCAATGCAATGTTGGCATTCATTTCCAGAAGTATAGAATATAAGAGCAGGGATGTGATGTTGAGGCTCTGTCAGGCACTCGTGAGACCACACTTGGAATATTGTGTGCAGTTTTGGGCTCCTTATTTTAGAAAGGATATACTGACATTTGAGAGAGTTCAGAGAAGATTCACAAGAATGATTCCAGGAATGAGAGGGTTACAGTATGAGGAACGTCTGGCAGCTCTTGGGCTGTATTCCCTGGAGTTCAGGAGAATGAGGGGGGATCTCATAGAAACATTCCAAATGTTAAAAAGCCTGAACAGATTAAATATAGCAAAGTTATTTCCCATGGCAGGGGATTCTAGGACAAGAGGGTACGACTACAGGATTGAAGGACATCTCTTTAGAAATGAGATGTGGAGAAATTACTTCAGTCAGTGGGTGGTAAATCTGTGGAATTTGTTTCCAAGAGTGGCTGTGGAGGCCAAGTCTTTTGTATTTAAGGCAGAGATAGATAGGTTCTTGATTAGCCAGGGCATCAGAGCGTATGGGGTGAAAGCAGGGGAGTGGGGATGACTGGAAGAATTGGATCAGCCCATGACTGAATGGCGGAGCAGACTCGATGGGCCAAATGGCCTACTTTGCTCCTATATCTTATGGTCTTATGGTCTTATAATGACAATATTAATTAATTAATTAATTAAATACAGAATATGAGCTGTTGAGTTCAGCTTATTCATATCACTCTGACCTTACAACACCCCATTAGTGACATTGGCATAGTTATACATGTAAATCTGTTGAATAGTTCTTGAACCAACATCTAATTGATTTAAAAACACAATTAGTACCATTGAATCATCACATCTTCACATAAATGCAATGCTATTTGTTTCTTGGTGATATGTCAATTATGGCCAGAAAGCAATTTGAGAATCTGAAGAAATTGGCCTAGTTTGGAATTATATTTATTTGATTTTTTAAAATCCGTATTTTCATTCTTGCTTCTTCCGTCATTTATCACATCCTTTGAAAATCGTTTGAAGAAATAATTAGAATAATGCAGATTTAAATAGGATTGGAAGCAATTTGCTATGGTTTTGAATATTCATCTTTAATATCATGCTGGTTTAGTCTGGTGGATTATTCATTTGGATTAGTACTGGCCGTACTTTTATGCTCAAACTGGGTTAATGGAATTTCTGTAATTTACATTTCAGCATTTCTAGTTCAGAATTAATTTCCTTCTGCCACATTGCAAAACATGGAAGATTTTAAGCAATGCAAAACTGGCTGTTTGCTATATATTTGAGGGGTCAAGTGTTTAAATCATGAAATATAACTAATTCAAACCATACGGTCTTTTACTAGTTACATCCAGAGAGAGTTACAGATCTCAATCTCCAAGAAGACACCATATACATATATCAAGTAGTCTGTAGAAAACATGGCAAAGTGAACATTTTATCGTTTTCTGAAGTATTGTTTTTTTTTCTCCAAATAATATCTTTGTCCTTACTAGATCAGACCCTTCCCCCTTACCCAACTCAAAGCTCCCCATCTTATCTCAAACTGTGTCCAGTGGTAGTCTGTCCTCTTTGTACATTACAGTAACTTTTTCATCTATTAGCTAAATTGTATCATCATTAACTAAAGGATGACTGTGAATGATATCTCTCAACACTACCCCCATTACAATCCATTTTAAAGTTGACAGCCTCAAAATTTTGTCAAGTAATGCTGTTATTTCTGGAATGGAATGCAATTGCAACAAGTCTGAGTTGATTTCTGCTACTTCAGAAACAAGACTGGGCACTTGTTGTTAATGATGATGAAATAATGCAGGGCCACAGTGAGATCCCACCTGGATGAATGTGAACATGGCTGGCCTTCCCACCAAACAAAGAATATACTTGTGAGAAAGGCAGCTCAACAAAACCTCACCAAGAATGGCTTGTGGGATGAGTGTTCTTCCTATGAGAAGGAATTAAGCAGACTGGATTGAAACAGTTCAGAGTTTGTTATATTTTTAAGGGAGTCAATGTATTTAGGATTATTTCAGGAAAGTAGGCCAAGATCTTATTGGATAGTGAGCAAAGGCAGAATTAACTCCTCTTGCTTCTACTTTTTATGTTCTATTATGAGTTGCATTTCAGAGTTATTTTGATCAGAAATACGCTGACTAACATGCTAGAGAAACAATGGCTGTAATTTTGTTTTTTTTTTACTTATTGAAAATATTCTTGAAGAAAATACAATTATAAAAACATCCAGCCATTTACTCACTGAAAGGCTGCACAGGAACGATAGGCCTTTTGCACTGTAACATTCTATAATTCCCTTATACTAAAGCTTGTCAAATTCTGATCTACTCTTTATACTGAAACAGCTCATGCTTGTTATGAACTTCCATCTCAAGATTTTTTTAGATCTACCTGAGGGCACAAAAGCAATAATTCTCACATTCTGAAGACTGAAAACACCTTTTAAGGCTGGGCTTATAGACATGGTTTCACTACAGTGAATTAGTCTTAATAGCTGTGAATCAGTTCTTGTCAGTGTTCCTTCAGGCAAAGTCGGTCCAATGTGATTCATTCAGACATTGGAGTGCTTTGCTGTTCCTTTTGCACACATTGAAACTGCATATGAAAACTTATTGTTGTTGAAAAGATGACTGAGATAAATAGAATTCAAACCTTTATATTCTTTCTACTGTGTATATTTTGCAACCAGAGATTAGAGTGTGTCTATTTCTAAATTTTTGCATATAATGCACAATAAGTGCTTTTCATTATTCTGACAACCTTGGATATTGGAGTTTTCCATATATTTGTTTATGTACAGCAGCATTTCAGAATGAAATTAGCTAATATTTTGTGGCATTTTTGTTGTCTTCTCAAGATGTAATCTGCGATATTATATTAACTACCACTACCTATTCCTGCTTATGTTTCCTTGCCTGAATTGTAGCAGTGCAAACTGGAAAATGTGTATGAGATCATTCACAACTCTCCTACATTATCCCTTAACTGCGACCAACTATCATTAACCTGTGCATGCTGACCTTTGGGCTCATGTATTTAGGGATTGTAGATACACAGTCAATCAAGGCTGTTGGCCACATTGCTCTTAGCATCTGAGACTGGTATATATATTTATGGCTATGTATTTTTTGAAACAGCCTCCATTCAGGTAGTCGTAGAGATATTTCCTTGCTCTTATTGAATTTGGTTGCTATAATGTTGAGCAGATATTCTGCTCCTTAACATTTTTAGACTCTGTTTTTTCTAATAGCTTTTCTCTTCTGATTAAACTGACTTTGTTTACTGTTCAATAGACGGTTTGCTGTCTATTTTCCCTGTCTTCTAGTCATTGTCTGACATAGTTTTCAAAAGACACTCTATTCAGAAAAAACTAACTCTATACGAGGGTGATTGATAAGTTTGTGGCCTAAGGTAGAAGGAGTCTGTTTTAGAAAACCTAGTACATTTATTTTTTCAACATAGTCTCCTCCTACATGTACACGCTTTGTCCAGTGGTCGTGCATGTAACGAGAGCATCTTGGACCTCCAGGCGGTCCATAGCAGGGGTGATTGATAAGTTCGTGCCCTAAGGTAGAAGGAGATGAGTTATACAGCTCTTGTTACATGCATAAGCAGTTCAACTCTTTGGGTGAAAATGCAGAAAGTTTGAAGTTAATAACTCATCTCCTTCTACTGTAGGCCATGAACTTATCAATCACCTCTGTCATGGACCACTCCTTCACTCCTATTTTCTCACCGTAACCTAACCTTTGATGGCCTTACTCATCAACCTCCACTCTAAATAGACCCGATGACTTGGCCGCCACAGCCATCTATGGCAATGAATTCCACATATTCACCACCCTCTAGCTAAAGAACTTCCTCCTCTTCTTTATTCTAAAGTCATGTCCCTGTTTTCTGAGGCCATGGCCTCTGTTTCTAGACTTTCCCACTTTTGGAAATATCCTCTTCATGTCCACTCTTTTGAGGGCTTTCAATATTTGATATTCAACAGACATTCTGAATATTTTAACTCCAATTTCTGACTGAAACTTATGCAGATCCTTCCAAAATGTCCTTCCTGTTTACAAAATCAAATAACATGACTTAAACAGAAAGCAAAATTTGACTCCTCTCTCGGCCTGAATCATTGACTATTTATTAAATTCTGTAGATGCTGCCTGACCTGCTAAGTCCCTCCAACATTTTGTGTGTGTTGCTTTGGATTTCCAGCATCTGCAGAACCTCCCATGTTTAAAATTAAAAATGCACATGCGGGAAATTTGAAATAAATCAGAACTTGCCAAAAATATTCATCTGATTTGCAGAAGCGATCCTAAGCTTCCAGCCGCACATCACTTGAATTCTCCACCCCATTTCCGCTCTGACTTCTGCCTTTGGCCTCTTACACTGTTCCAATGAAGGCTGGAGAACTCATCCATTGATGCTTCCTGACCCGCTGTGTAATTTCTAACATTTTCTGGTTTTATTACAGAAGTTGAACAGGTTATACTTTCACTAATTCATACTAGAAAATATCTCCACCTCAGTATATTCTTTAGTTGGATCCCTGCCATCTTCTCCATCCCTTTTATTTCTTCTACCAACTACCATATACATATACCTTACAGCTCTTGCCCTCATTGATAATGGAAAGAGGTACCTTCCTCCCTGCTTAGGCCTTCCATCATATTCAGATTCAGATTCTAATTTATTTATCATATGTAAATGGCAACATATGGCGAAATGTGCTGTTTGCATTAACAACCAATGCACCTGAGGATATGCTGGGAACAGCCCATAGATTTCACTACACATTCTGGCATCAATATCACATGCCCACAATGCTCATCAGAACAACACAGAACACAACAAGCAACAAACAATATTTCAATTAAACCTCTTTTCTCACTTCTCCATCTCCACCTAAAAAATTGCAGCCTAATTAATGTCTTCCCTTGGCTAAAAGATTATCCAGTACAGACAACATTAATTTAGGTTCTGGTAAAAATAATACACTTGAAATTAAAGTAATCTTGCCACAGTAGCAATAGTTTTAAAGCTACTAGACTGTGATCAGAAAGAAACACTGGGGTTCCAAGAATAAATCTGTAATTGTCTCTCAGACTGGTGTACGTATATCTCCAGACTCAAAACTGGTTGACTGTTTCCTCAGTTCAAGGGCACTTAAAGATAAACAAAAATCCAGCATTACCAGCAAAATCAATATCCCATGAATGAATCAACAAGAGTTTGATTGGAATCAGGTCAAGAAATTTATCCTGGTCAGTAACACTAAATGTAGTTCACAACTGATGCTTATAACTCCAAAATTCACTCTATTGATATATGTTAGAAAGAGCAAATTACCCATTTCCTGTAAAAATAGTGAGTTCAGAACCATCCATTGGTAAGAAAACTTCCAAGATTTTTCTGAAATCAAACATTTATTACTCATGCAATCTCTGATTTTTCCCTAAGGCAATACCTAAAGATTAATGGACAATACCTTTCAGCACTGCAGTTTAGTTCAACCGCTCCTCAGTGAAGTATTTTCTAACATACTCCTTCTTCTGCTTAGGCAGTCCTGCAAATCAAGACAGAATTGGTTTTGCTTCAGCTTTGTGAGTTCTGAGGTGGCTAAAGGGAGGCTCTTCTACAGATGGGCAGGTGTTGCCCAACAGGTAGGCAAGTGGGTAATCTGTGAGATGTTGCACTGCGCCTGATGCTTGTGAGGAAGGTACTAGAGGTCTCAATATCAGGCTGAGCATGACTTCTCCATTCTGAGCATGGATCAGTGATTCCAAGTAGTCGATGAAACCTCCTTTAAGACAGCTTTGAATGTATCCTGCAATGTTTTACTTCTCTTCCACCTAGTCATCTCCCAGGACAAAGCCTGAATAGATTGCCTAGTGTTAAGCATGTGAATAAAATGGCTGCCCATTAAATTCAACTGAGTGTAACCAGCACCTCAGTGCTGGGGATGTTGGCAAAGAAAAGGGACATTGACATGATTTGCTTACTCTTCCAATGCATATGTAAACTTTGTGGAGACAGTATGGATGGTATATTTCCAGTGTCAGGTGTTAGAAACACATAGGAGGGCATGTATTGCTGATGCATGATAGACTTGATTTATTGATCTTCAAATACCGCTTTTCACAATTGACTGAAGGAAATGGTGAATTTTGTTATCTCAATCAGCCTCATGAGAGGTGGGCTAATTCCCATAATTCAGTAGTTCAGGTAAAAATATGCATTCTAAGTCAAATCAAGCAATTAGCTTGAGTCCTTTGTTTTATGTTTTATTGGCTGGCTTTGAATGAGTTAAGAAAGGCTTAGCTGAAGTGAACATCTAGTGGTCACCTTCAAGCTTTGACAGAAAATGGATTAAGTAACAGCAAGACTAGAATGCCTTCTTGCACCCTCCTGTGCCAAGTACTTTTCCTTTACTGAGGGATGTACAGTTTTTCAAACAAAAAAAATTCACAGGTTATCAGCCAAAGAAAGAGTAAAATTCCTCTGATCAAGTAACTTATTGAAAGGCTAGTTAGATGCTGTTGTTCCCAATTCACAAAAACGTCTCCTGATAACAGATACTCTATAGAGGACTTCCTGGCTGCAACTACTCTTTAATGATTCCAATTTGACTTGTTTCACATTCTGCCTGATTTAATGGGTGGGGGAAGTACAATGACTCACTGTCAAATTCTCTGTCCTTCCTTTTGCCTCAGGTAACCTCATCCATTCTCAATCACCTTTATCAGTCTTGTTGGTTTCTCCTGACACTCTTTTTTAAGATTCCAGCCATCACTTCTATTCTTGTTACAAAGTACACTTCCTCATTTTCGAAGAATTGAATTTGTCAAAATCTCAAATCCATTTCTTTAAATTTGGCTTTCTATCTCATGGTTGTTAACTTTTAGCTTGAAGCTATATTCTTGTACTTCAGTGGAATGAATTTCTCAGGCAGAGTACAACACAATGCTGTGACCATTTAGCGCATTTAGCACAACTGATCAGGGATGTATTTCCAGGCACGCTTACTCCTCATTTCTGAACTAATTGCTCTTCAATAATTCATAAGAGGAAATTATTGGTAAGGTGAGAGTGAATATCCTCTGGTTACCATGTGCGAAGATGTTGAATAAATTGTCCTTTTTAAACATTCTTCACCCTTCATGATTCACAATAATCAGTGGAAAATTCCTCAATGTATTACATATTTTTCTTGGTATACTATTTTGGTTTTGCAAAACTGTTACCTCAAACATGAGAAAATCTAGACACTGGAAATCCAAAGCAACACACACAAAATGCTACAGGAACTCAACAGTTCCTCCTCCAGTTTGTGTCCACTGTTACCTGTTACCTAGAAAGCTATTCATAATACAACCAATTATACATCAGAGTAAACTGACCATCAATGTGGATAATTGCATTGTAGAATCATAAACATTTATCCTAATAGACTGAAGACAATTTCCTCTTCATATATTATAAACTATTTGAAAACTGTCATGTTTGGTGGCACATTTTTCTCTTTAAACCTTGATTTCTGTATCAAACTAATTGCCTAATTATGCATTAGGGTACTTTTCAAAGCAATTGATTGTGAAGTCAAACATTAGTGTTAGAGCATTTACAAAGGAGGATGAGAAATATAGAAGCTAAACCAAATCATAACGATGACTGCCAGGTTCTAATACTTATTGTAGAGAGATATTTTTTACAGAGGGAAGAAGTTTATTTAATGAGCACTTCACACAGACTTATTCAGGGCTCCACCTGGAACCTTGGGAGCATCCAATGCTATCGAGCTCGCTTTGGGCATTTCCAAGGATCATATATAGAACAAATGAAACATTTGGACTGCAGAAAACATTTTTTTATATATCTCCTCCAAATAGTCATGACAGAAGTGGTTGTGATTTACTTATGGGAATTCATGTCCCCAAAGCCATCAACACCTGGAAGGACAGGGGTAGCAGGGACATGGGGAATTACAGCTCTATCATCATTCTTTCATCACCATCTAACAGTAGTGGAGGAATATCTTCCCACCAAGGTAAGTTCAAGAAGAGGGCATGTCAACAACTTTCTCCTGTACAGCAGTTGATTGCCTCGCTAGTGATGTCACCATTTCAAAAATGAATTATGAGAACATGTATCCAGCATCGTAAGTAATCAAACGTGCTGCAACTATTGAACTACCAATTAACTTTTTCTGTTATTGTTTACTTTTTGACTGCTGTTTGAATCATATTCTCCCTATATTGCATGATATTTTGACAAAAATTGATGATAGATCTTTGAGTACTGCCCGATATTTGAAAATAGACCATTGTCAAACCATTCTTATAAGCTTAGAAGAAAATGTGTAGACTATTTTCCCCTTGTACCAATTTTGCCATTCAGAAGTAAATGTGGCTGGTCTTTTAAAATGATGTCACTTTCCTGTGTTACGTACCTCGTAACTGGGTTGCCAAACCAGCAGAAATGGACCACTTAGTTGGAGTTTGGTTTAACAGAAACTAATAAAGTTTTATTAAAGAAATAAGTAACACAGTACTCTAATTGTAAGGATGTAAATGCAACAGGTTGGCAATGATAATACACACATGTACACCGAACTAGGGTAATAGGAATCAACTAAGCTCTATCGCAGTCTAGGGGTAAAATGATCAGTCTCAAGTGACACAGAGTTCAGTTCAGCTTAGTACAGTTCGCAGTAATCGCTGTTGTACCATTGGAGAGAGAGAGAGAATGCAAATTTTGATTCAAACAGACCTTTGATGTTCTTCGCAGTTCACTTTTGGGCCATCCCTTTTATGTCTTCTGTGGTCACCAACTGTGACCCCTCCGTTCCGGATATGACCATTCTTCCGCGGTGAACCTGTCACCCAGGCAAGGGCGGACACACACACCAGGTTCCCGCCGATTGTACCTTTTCACCCTATGCATCTATGGTCGGTTCCCGCGACCAGAACTCCAAACTCACACCAACTTGTGGGGGCACACAGCTCTTCCAGGGTCTCGTTATCTCGTGATCTTGTGGTGTGTGTGGTGCCTTAGCAAACCTGTTCTTTTTATCCCCCTGCTGGGGTATCGCCTGTCCATCAAACTTCAAAAAGTTCAGGTTCAAAACAACCGGTCTGTCAATACTCTGAAATGTGTTTCTTTCTCATTAATCTCTCTCTTCTCTCTTATTAGCATTTTGAATGTTTCTCCATTGCCTCCCTTATCTCTCTCATCAGCATCAATCTTCTGATAACTTGGTTTGTCGTCACACCTATTATAGCCACAATAACATAGATTCCTTTAATATCCATAACTCTGTTGACTTATGCTTTGAATATACTCAGTAAGCAAGCAGAGAAATCTACTGAGCAGAATATTCTAAAAACTTGATCAATACACAGAAAATGCTGGAGGAACTCAACAAATCAGGCAGCATCTATGGAGGGGAATAAACAACCAACAGTTCAGGCCAGGGCACCTCAGCGGTGCTGCTGAAGTCCTGGTGAAAGGTCTTGGCCCAAAATGTCCACTGTTTATTTCCCTCCATAGATGCTGCCTGACTTGTTGAGTTCCTCCAGCACTTTCTGCATATTGCTCTGGATTTCCAGCATCAGCAGAATCCCTCGTGTTTACTCCTTTCTGGGGGAAGGAATTTCTTCTCATCTCAACCCTGCATGGCAGACTCCTTATTTTGAGAATGTGACCCCTGGTTCTAGATATTTCAGCCAAGGACGTATCATCTCCATTTTTTATTCTGTTAAAAAATGAAAGTAACTCCCAGCCTTGTAATCTCCCAGCTCCACGCAGCTTGATTCTACATCCTGTCTGAAATCAATGAACAGAGCTGTCCAGGAAGGAGCATTGTTTTACCCAGCTCTTGCTGCCAGTTCCAAGTTGTGCAGTGTGGAATGCGGCCACAGCCAATTGTGCCATATAGACATCAAGTCTAAACAACCACTGACCAAAGATCATACATACCTGTAAACAGATGAAAATGTGAGATATTTGAAAGAAAGCAGAAACAAAAAGATATCCTAAAGTTAATCATGAAACAGACAGAGTGCAGAAACAGCTGTCAGCTCTTCCATACAAGCCAAAGAGAATCATATAATCACTACTGAATTCTGCCTGCCCAGAGTTCAGCAGCAAGACTCGGGAGACTTATTGAGCTCCAAGGCAGCTTGACTGAATGTTTAGAAAATCCCTTGGAGACAAAAAGGCCTTGAGGAAAGGATGAACCACATACATGAATTTAACAAATAGTTGTTTCCATCAAAAAAGAAGATAGGTTTCCCTGGGCTTCCCCCTTCCACCCTGTCATCCTCTGCATTCAACAGGCCATCTTTTGCAATTTCAGCCACCATAAATGAGGTTCTATCACCAGATGCATCTTCTCGTTCCTTCCCCTTTCAGCATTCCAAAAGATGCATTACCTTCATAGCTCCCTCGTCAACTCTTCCATCAGAATCATGTTTATTATCACTGATATATACACTGAAATTTGTTGTTTTGTGGCATCAGTGCAGCATAAAGCATTAAAATTTCTATAAGCTGCAAAAATAAATAAATAAAGTTTTTTGAAGAAAGATGGCAAGGTTGTTTTTATGGATTCCTGGACTGTTCAGAAATCATATGGAGAAGGGGAAGAAACTGCTCCTAGAAATGTTGAGTAGGAATTTTCCGGCTCTTGTATCATCAACAAGAACTCCACTTTTCACAGAATATCCCTGTGCCACTGTCAACGATGCAGATACTGTTCTTTAACTTCTTTCTGTTCCAACATCTATGGATTCAAGCAATCCTTCTGGATGAAGTAATGAGTTTCTTGCACTTCTTCTAATTCAGGCCACTGCACTTGGTGTTCACAATGTAGACTTCCTCAAATTGGGAAAATCAAAAAGCAGATCTTCCCTACATTGGGAGAATCAAAATGTAGATCAAGTGACCACTTAGAAGAGTACATTCAGTTTGTAAGGCTGACTCTCTTTTTGTTGGCTGCCACTTTAATTCTCCATCTCTGTCACACTCTAGCACACCTGTTTGTGGCCCCTGCTCTGCTCTAATGACACCTTATGTAAGCTTAAAGAACAGCAACCCATCTTCCATCTGGTATATTATAGCCTCCTGATCTCAACAACCTCAGGTGCCTTGATGCTTTGTTTGTATCAGATCTGGCCAATTCTGCCATAGTTCATCCATTTGGAATATTGGCTCAGTTTTTCTCTTCCCATTGCAATGGTCCACCCTGTTTAGCATTCCTTACAGCTCTGTATTTTGCAGCTCTTACATTCCTTTATTTGTAATTTCAAAGTTCAAAGTCAATTTTATTATCGGAGTATGTGTACCTGTACATACAACCCTGAAATCTATCTTTCTGTGGGCATACTCAGCAAATCAATAGAATAGTAACTATAACAGGATCAATTAAAGATCAACCAGAAGATATCAAACTGTTCAAATGCAAATATAAATAGATAGCAATAAATAACAAGAACATGAAATAACAAGATAAAGAGTCCTTAAAGTGAGATCATTGGTTGTGGGAACTCTCAATGGATGGGCAAGTGAGTGTAGTTGTCTCTTTTTGTTCAAGAACCTGATGGATGAGTTGTAGTAATTGTTTCTGAACTGGGTGGTACAAGTCCAGAGCCTCTTGAACCTCCTATCTGATGCAGCAGCCAGAAAAGAGCATGACCTGGATTGTGAGAATCTCTGATGATGGATGTTACTTTCCTACGTGGCGTTTCATGTAGATGTGCTCAATGATTGGGAGGCTTTTACCCGTGATGTACTGGGCTGAATGCATTACCTTTTGCAGGATTTTCCATTCAAAGTCATTGGTGTTCCCATACCAGGCCGTGATGCAGTTAGTCAATTCACTCTCCACGACACATCTATTGAAGTTTGTCAGGGTTTTTGATGACATGCCAAATCTTTGCAGACTCCTAATGAAGTAGAGACACTGCTGTGCTTTGTTCATGATTACATTTACATGCTGGGTCCTCTGAAATGGTAGCACCCAGGGATTTAAAGTTACTAGCCCTCTCTACCTCTGTTCCTCCAATTAAGACTGGCTCATGGACCTCAGGTTTCCCTCTCTTGATCTCTATAATAAACTTTTTGGTCTTGCTAATATTGAGTGAGAGATTGTTGTTATGACACCACTCAGCTAAGTTTTCAGTCTCCTCCTGTATGCTGATAAATCTCCACCTTGGCTACAGCCTGCAACAAATTTCTCTCCCTAACTGCCCTTATCTCAAAGCTTGTTATCTTCTTTACTTTTATTCTTTTAATCTGGAGAGAATATAGAAAAGAATGATAGAAAAATGGGGACTATGTGAGAGGGAAATGTTACAATAATCTTAGGGTAGGTAAAATGATCTGCAAAACATTGTACGCTAAAGGGACAGTGCCGTGCTGTAATATTCTATGGTATAGTTCAAACTTCAAAGTTCAAAGTAAAATTTATTATCAGAGTACATACATGTCACCACATACAATCCTGAGATTCTTTTTCTGCGGGCACATTTAACAAATCTATAGAACAGTAACTGTAAACAGGATCAATGGGCAACAAACTGCACAAATGCAGTGAGAAATAAATTTTAATAAATAACAAACATGAAATAGCAAAATAAAGAGTTCCTAAAGTAAGACCATCAGTTGTGGGAATGCCAGAAATAAAATCAGTGTAGATATCCTCTGTTGTTCGAGGCCTGATGATTGAGGGATTGTAACTGCTCCTGAACCTGGTGGTGCGAGTCCTGAGGCATTGTACCTTCTCCCTGATGGCATTACATTGCCTGGGTGGTGAGGATCTTTGATGATGGATGCTGCTTTCCGACAGCAATATTTCATGCAGATGTGCTCAATGGTTGGGAGGGCTTTATCCGTGATGTACTGGGCCAAATTCACTGCCTTTTGTAGGGTTTGCCATTCAAAGGCATTAGAGTTCCCATACCTGGATGGATGCAGCCAGTCAACACACTTTCCACCACACAAGTTTGCCAGAGTTTTTGATTACAGTATATGCCACACATAGGCATAGGTATAAAGTGAATATAGAAGGAGGCTAAGCACATATCCCTGCTATGCTCCTGTGCTGATGGAGATTGTGGGGGAGATGTTTCTGCCAATCTGAACTGAATGGGATCTACAAGTGAGGAAGTCCAGGATCCAATTGCAGAAGGGTGCATCGAGGCCCAGGACTTGGAGTTTACTGATTAGTTTTGAGGGGATGATAATATTAAATACTGAGGTTTAATCGATAAAAAGCATGCTGTTGTATGCATCTTTGCTGTCCAGGCATCCTGTGTAATATAGACAGAGTTTGCTTAATTTCTTTTCATAGGACAACATCCTCATTTCATGGAATCAAACTAGAGAATGATTTTTGGACTCGTTCTCTCATAACAAATATTTTGCTTAAATATATGTTGTCTTGAGGTGCCTTTTAGCTAAATTGCCTGACGTTTGCCTTATAAAGCTGTTACAGATCGATCAGCTGAGCTGGGTCCTGAGATTCATTTCTCAACCTTCCGTGGCCAGATCCTGCTTCTGTTGTTCTATTATTTTTATCTTTAAGGGAATGATATGGTGTACCTTCGTCACCATCATAAATCTATGTTGCTTCTGCATTTGACAACTACTTCCTTTATTCAATTCAGCTTCTCATAGTGCTACCTTGCAGAATCTCTGCCAATTCCACAGAGCGCATAAATGTAATTGCATGCTGTTAGAATCATATTATTGGGAATATAGGGCCTATTGATAATGGTAGCATTGTGGTTAGCATGACTACTACAGCTCTGGGCGTCAGAGTTCAGAGTTCAATCCCAGGGTCCTCTGTAAGGAATTTGTATGCTTTCACCGTGACCATGTGGGTTTCCTCTGGTTGTTCCAGTTTCCTCCCACACTCCAAAGACATACCAGTTAGTAGGTTAATTGCTCATTGTTAATTGCCCTGTGATGAGGCAAGGGTTGCTGTGAAGGACAGCTCAAAGGGCTGGAAATGTCTATTCTGTGCAGTATCTCTAAATAAGCAAATAAATGACTACTCATCCATGGACTTTAGTGAGCAGAAACCATTCAGCCATGCATGCATGGCTTTCTGTGATGTGTTCCCTTGTGAAGGCAAATTATACAGGGGTGAAATGCCTGGGGCATGTGGAACGTTTGTTGCTCATATCAGGTGAAAAATAAAGGTTCACTAACGTTACCCTGATGCATGTCATTAGCACATTTGCATAACAATTTGTTTTTTTTATTCCTTTTCATGAGTCAATAAAGGAACCAACTAGAACAGCCTTCATGGTTTCAAAACGTGCCTTAATAGCCAAGGTAATGTTTGGAAGAATGGACGCTGAAACGAGAACGTAGAAGGAAGAGATATTATGCTGTTTCCCTTTATGGAACTGTTCCTGCTTGTCCAGGAAATGCTATCTCACCAGTATCAGATTGTCACAAAAACTGTGGGTCAACTGTTTAAGAAAAATAACAAGATGGTTTGAGTCACGAAACTAGCCAGTACTGCCTCGATGCCTACACCTGAGGCATCCACCTGCACCAGGAAGCGGTGCTCAAAGTCAGGACTCTGCAACACAGGGGAAGAACATAATTTCTCCTTCAGGCCCTGGAAAGCACTTTCACACTCCTCACTCCATTCCACAGGTAGTCCTTACAGGCAAGAATCCATGTAGTGCATGGAAAGAAGAGGACAGAACAAGGTCTGTTTCCCATAGTATTGAGTCTAATCTTCATTAGTAATGTGATGTGTGATGTTGGAGGAAGCAGAGGGAAGACTTATATATATCTTCTTCAAGAAGTTACCAGACTAAAAGGCTCAAATGAAAATTGTAATTCACATTTTTGAACATCAGTGAGAGCAGAGCTTCCCAACTTGTGTCCAGGGACACCTCGGTTAATAATAAGGGCACACGGCATAAAAAAAGGGTTGGGAACCCTGAGCTAGAAAGATATGGCTTTTAACTATAAATAAGTTGGAAAATTTCATCAATAAATTAGAATATTTCCATAGGTATATCGGTAACTAGCAGATGCTGCATTCTTTAACTGAAAAGTATAATTGATGTATGTTACCTCCAAAGATGGATTAGTAATGTTGGACTGAATAAGA